>NC_063345.1:54241366-54298836 GCF_021869965.1 Rhincodon typus
TCATTTTTTCTGATGAAGGGTCTAGGCCCGAAACGTCAGCCTTCCTGCTCCTCTGATGCTGCTTGGCCTGCTGTGTTCATCCAGCTCTACACCTTGTTATCTCAGATTTTCCAGCATCTGCAGTTCCAACTATCTCTGATACTCTTATCAAGTGTTGTTTTTGGTCATGGTATATTTTCAGCACTTAGGCCGATGGACAATACGTCAACCAGACTTGCAGACAAAATTGCCTGACCTTTGTGCACCTCTTGTCAGAATTTTGAGCAGTTTGAATTTGTGCAAGTATGCCTTCAGTCACTGGTTGGTTATAGATATAGAATATGTCTCTACTTCTTCCACAAAAATTACGATCTTCCTCTGTTCGATCCACTACTGCCCTTGACCATGTAAATGCCATTGCTCGTGCCTTGACGAAAACATGGACCTATTCCAAAGGTTCTATCTCTTCAGTCTGTGATCAATCTTTGGACCTGTACAAACATTCTTCGAGATTTCTTTTTATTGGAATGATTTTACAATAGACTTGCGATCGGTATCAATTTGCACCCTTCATCTCTCCAAGTAACTGCTGACACATCCTTCTCTATGGCTGCTTACCTCTTCAGTCTTCATTAAAGCTCTCAACATAACATGGATTAGTTTTTGTGCCCCATTAGTTTGCACTTTCAGATAAGGACTGCACTAGAGTTGTGTAGAACAAACATCTGTAGATACTGTTTTGAAGAATCTTGAAGCGTAATCTAATAAAATACCTGTAGAAAGTAGCTTCAGTTACGTCTTTCAAAAGCTGCAGTCTGTTTCTCACTCCAAAGCCAGTGCTGGCTTTTTATTCAAAACTCTGAAGATTTGAGAAAATCTGGCTATGGTGGAGATAAACTTTCCCTCTTGATACATCATGCCTGAAAAGCACTATAACATGATGTATGCAGTTTGGCACAGGAAACTCACTGATGGCTGTATCTTCCTTAGATACGCCACGATGCCTTGTCTTGGGTAATATGTGCTAAAATTTTAATTCTAGAAAATTGATATTTCTAATTTAGGCCTCGGTTCCTTTACCATGTCACTGACCATCAAGCCATTTTTTCTTGTTCATTTTATCATATATAAGGATATCATCCATATGGCAAATGATTCCCTGTTCCTCTTCCAGGGTTCTAGACACTTGCCTTTCAAAAATCTCTGGTGCAGAGAAGATGCCAAATGGTGATGGTTGAAGCAATACTGCCTGCATGGATATTGTCAGAAATTTCGACTCTTGATCTAAGGGTATCTGCCAGAACCCACTGCTGGAATCTAGTTTTGTGAAAAATCTTGGCTATTGTCAACTTTGGTAAACTTTTGACAGGAAAAATAAGATCAGAGTTCACAAAAACAGTAACTTTCCCATTTCTGAAGAAGGGTCCAGACCCAAAACGTCAGCTTTCCTGCTCCTCTGATGCTGTCCGGCCTGCTGTGTTCCTCCAGCTCCATCCTGTTATCTCTGACTCCAGCATCTGCAATTCTTATTATCTGTGGATTTTCTGCCAAACTCCCTTAAGTAACTGAAATCCAAAGAGAATCTTAGTTCTTCATTTGTCTTTAGAACAGTTGTTGAGAGCATTGAAATAAAAGCGAAATAGTATGGATGCTAGAAATAGAAATATAAACAGAAATTAGTGGAGTGGCTCAGTGGTTAGCACTGCTGCCTTGCAGCCCCAGGGACCTGGGTTCAATTCTAGCCTCAGGCGACTGTCTGTGTGGAGTTTGCACTTTCTCCCTGTGTCTGTGTGGGTTTTCTCCGGGTGCTCCAGTTTCCTCCCACAGTCCAAAATGTGCGGGCTATGTGGATTGGCCATACTAAATTGCCCATAGTGTCCAGGGATGTTTGGGTTAGGTGAGTTAGTCACAGGAAATTAGGGGAATAAATCTGGGTGGGATGATCTACAGAGGTACATTGTGGACTTGTTGGGCCAAATGGCCTGCCGCGTACTGTCGTAATTCTATGAGGTCTGGCAGCATTTGTGAAGAGAAAAACACAGTTACAATACGACTCCTCTTTGAGAAAGAGCTATATTGTAATTGAAATAATAAATCTGTTTTATTTTTTCCACAGATGCTGCCAGACCTGCTGAGTTTCTGCAGCATTTGCTGTTTTCATCAGAGAACATAGTGTTATTGGAAATACGACTCTGGTTACAATCATGCTGGCTAACTGAGATTTTACGATGAGAAATTTTCCTAGGAGAGTACAGAGAGATGCAATTCGAATCTCCTTGCATCATAATATGCTCCTGCTTCAAGTTCGAAACCTTTAAATAGCTTTAAAATTTTTGTTTAAATTTTCTCCCTTTTTCCTTCTTTCATCCTGATTCCACTCTCTTTAAAAGACCTAGATGACGATCTGCATTTTGCCTAACAGTGAGGCATTCTGATTTCTCCGAATATGTAATGTTTCACTGACATTTTGTCCTCTGTGACTAAGCTTAATGGTGTTTTGCCCTAACACATGAAAATGTGTACCTCCTAGATCTTAGAGTTTTACGTTGCTTACAGAATTCAACTATTGCAAGCTGTCAGCTGGTGTTGAAACACTTATCCTGTGACAGGTTGAAGTTCTGTCTTGTAGTCTTATACCTTCACGTTATTGGTGTAGAACCTGTTTTTACCCTCTTTGACCTTCCTTAGGAATGTTGTTTTCATCTTTTGTTCTCTATCTTGAACTTCTTCCTCTGTTGTATGATTTCAATTTCTCTGCAAATTTCCTTTTTTTGCAGGACATTTTCTTTGTTTTTGGGGTGATGAAGAGGTTGCTAACATGTAATTATAGCACTCAGCTTCCCCTGCTGCACAGTCATTACCCTTGTGATTCTGTTTGGAGGCACACCTCAAACAACTCACTATGGTCAATGATGTTAATTTCCCCTTTTGATATTTTGGTGAGCATTTGGAAGGATGATCACACCATCTTGAGGTTTAATCATTTCACCGTGTCAGAAAAATCCCAAAGTGTTTCCTGAGTGGTAAACAATTTGTGGCCTTAGTTTCAGCCTGTGTCACAAATTAGGTTCAAAAACTGAAATTGCCGGAAAAGCTCAGCAGGTCTGGCAGCATCTGTGAAGAGACATCAGAGTTAACATTTCGGGTCCGATGACCCTCCTTCAGAATTGATGGTAGCTAGGAAAGTATCAGTTTATATGCAGAAGATAGAGTGAGGGGACAGGATAAGGAGTAAATGATAGATAGGGATAGGGCCCAAAGAAGGTGAAGAACAGTTGGACAGACAAAGGAGTAGATAACAATTTGGCTAGGAGGGTGAATAACTATTAATGGGGATTGTTAGTGGCTAATAATGGGTCTGTGTAATAGCAGACAATGTGATAACAAGGCCTGGGATGTGGGGTTAGGGTAAGGGCATGGGAGAGCTCAAGCCCTAAAGTTATTGAACTCAATATTAAGTCCAGAAGGCTACAGGGTCCCCAGGTGCACCCTACACAAATTGGATTACCTGTTCATTTGTTAAATCCGCTTTGGATTGAAAATACTTTAAGAATTTCTCATCCCTCACACTAACTAATGTACAGTCTCTAATTAATCTTTCAAATCTCCAGACCCACAATATTCTGCTAAATTATATAAAATCATGATGTGGAGGTGCCGGTGTTGGATGAGGGTGGACAAAGTCAGAGGTCACACAACACCAGATGACAATTCAACATGTTTATTTGAAATCACAAGCCTTCAGACTGCTGCTCCTTCATCACTTCACCTGACAAAGGAGCAGTACTCCGAAAGTTTGTTATTTCAAATAAACCTGTTGGACTATAACCTCGTGTCGTGTGATGTCTGACTTTACATAAAATAATTAAAGAGGGTTTGTGTTGATTCTTCAAACATTGACATTGTTGATTAAGTCTTGCCCTTCTGTCACGAAACCTCTTTGGGTTTAAAGTTGCATTGAATGCTTACATTGATGCTCCATACTCTGTGGTAGTTTCTTCCATGCTTCATCTTACCAGAAAATCATCAGTTATTAGACACACAACATATAAAAACATGACCTCATGGGGCTGCTCCTTTGCATGCAAACCTGAATCCATTTCTATGATGCTGAAGCTGCTGCCTCCAGAACTTTCACTTCTGTTCTCATTGTGGGCCTTCCTCATAACCAAATCGCTGGGGCAATGGCGACTTGTTACTGAAGATACCATCCATACGATTATCATGCCTGACTGACCTTGGTAGCAATAAGGTATTTCCTTCTTATTGTTGAAGTGATCCCAACCTGTGTTTTTTTTTCTCCAGAGTACTGCTAGTTTCTGACTGGACTTAGAAGACCTTTGAGATGATTATTTCCTGCCTTTCATGATGTCCTGCTCTGTAGCCATGTAATCAAAATCCCCTAAAGGTCCTTTTCCCTACCTTTGGAGTTTTCTGCTTTTCCAGTTTTTTTTTTCAAAGCCTTAGGTCATGGTCTGTGGACTGTGTTTTCATTTCAGATCCTAGCTCTAGAGATATGTTTTCAAGCTGCCGCTGGCTTTATCTCGTGCTTTAAAGCTTGCACATTGCTGGTAGCAATACTGTGAAGTGACTCAGGCTGTGGGTGTGTGTCCCTGACACTATTTAGTCCTTATCTCTCAGCCTTTTCAACTCTTAATATGCTGTAACACTCCTTTATTATTAGTGTACTTAATAGGTTATTAAATATATCTCTCCAGTACAATATCTAAGATCTCTCTCTCTCTCTCTATACATTCATTCTAAACTGGTTTCAACTCTCTTATTGATAGCAGAATCATGTATTTAGTTGCATAATCCTGATTGACATAAAATTCATTATACCAAAGGGTTTTTTTGACGTAAGAATTCAGACCTTTATATTATCGCATGCATTTGAACCTACTTGATTTTATGGAAGTAAGATCACAACCGGACCAGGGAAATACTTCTGATTGGTGGAAACAAAAAAAAAACTGTACAAAATCTTAGCTGCTACCAGCTTAGAAGCATTCTGATGATATACTCTCAAAAGTCAAGACAAAAGGTTTCTCTCTGACCCATAGTATTTGCCCAGATGTAATGGGAGCTCCTTTCAAATACTTCAATCTTTATCGTCCTCTCGTGGATTGTCTGTTTGTCAGAAACTGATGAGAGTGATGCTTGGAGCACTTTCAAAACACTTTTCACCCAATTACCACATTGATAGCTTAGATGGGAATATCTCACCTATGAATTGCATTGTCAATCATAAAGTGGTCTAGGCTCTAATGAGTCAAGTTTCTAAGCTGTGTTCCCTTTGCCTGGAACAGTAGAAATAACATTCACAGGGTATCAAGCGGATGAAAATCAGTTCCACAATATCAATACATGAGACAAGTATTTTATCCTGCAGGAGCTCTTCAAACATGGAGGAGCCTTATTTGTACAACTTTGGAGACAACCCAGTTTTAGAAGTATTCTATTTCAATGTTAAAGCATTTTTTTAACTAGATGTCAAATTTCTACGTTCATCCGAAATTGAAACCATGAAGAACTGGAAGAGTTTTTACCAATTATATCAGTGTCTACACAATAAATGGTTTTCCAATATGTAAAAATGATAGAATCGCAGCGCTGTTGAAAAACAAAATAGCAAGCAGAAGCTTTCAATATGTCACAAAGACATTGGTAATATCTTCTGTATATATACTGGAGTACTTCTGTCAACGCAAATCTGTATTGATGCAAATTAAAATTTCCATGTACCATATATCACAGTAAATGTTCCAGTACAGTAAACACACACACTGACAAGTGGCGCACTCTATCACTTGAGATTGATCAGTTCAGACACCAAAATTGGTCATTGTTTTAAGTGATATTAGATCCGCCAAAATGAATGATTACATTTAGAGCCCAGATATTTTAACCCATTCAACACTATTGTGAATCAACCTGTTGATATAAACAGATTAGGATATTTTAGTTTACTCCAGTTACACTGAAATAGTAAATGTGCTTTGAGGATTTAAACAAAATATTCTCTCCTTTCTTCCTTATAATGGTGACCATCCAATTTTTTTTTGCAGGCTTTGTTGTAAGGTTCAATTGTTTAACCACTTGGTGTTTGCTTATTTGTGGCCATTGACTCTTCAGTGTGTATTCATTGCAATGTGAAACAGAAACTAGGCTGCAAGCTAGGATTTAGAAGCACAAGCAGCACAAAAGCATTATAAATAAAATATTTTGTTAGACATAGATACTAATGTGGCAATTCCATGGCTCTGAGGTATAGAACACAACTGATGATAAAGCTGAAGGAAAAAAAGTTTTTAAATTGTCAGTTCCAGCAACTTTATTTTGCTGGGAGATTCTCCCATTTTTTTGGGATCAATTGGGATTCAAACCTGCTTCACTTCAGGAGAAACAACCCATAAGCATGTGACATAAGATGCTCAGAGAAAACAGATACATTTGAAAGCCAGTAAGTACGCTTGAAAAATACTTCAGGCTAAGTAAAATTTCAGAGATGTCAGAGTATCCACACACAGCCAGGTCATTTTAAGGCAAATGCAAAGTATTATGGATGCTGAAGTCCTGAAATAAGAACAGAAAGTGCTGGAGAAACTCAGCAGGATCTGACAATATCTGTAGAGAGAGAAACAAACTTAATGTTTTGAGCCCAAATATGACTTTTCTTTGGAAGAAAAGGCTTGCTCAATCAAGATTGCAGGCATTTTAGGTTTGCTTCTTACTGACATTAGCATGAAAGTATTTACACTTAAATCACAAATTTTCCCGTTATTGATTTTCACAACTTGTTCTTGCTCCTGTTACAGACACCCTACAAACTATGACAAATCAATTATTCTGGTTTCTGGGAAAAAAAAATCACAGTCCCAGTGCATCACGCTTCAAAACTCACTAGCTCTACATAGCCAAAGACCGATGTCTTATTTTGCTAAACCTGTCTGATAAGCTTGTTTACAAGTGTGATGACCTGATCAAAGCACTCATGTCTGTTATTGATGACCTTTTGTCTTATGACCTTATCCATTCTTACATATCAGACTTGAGACTAAGGGCTACTATCACGCTCCTCAAATTGACATGGCTATTCCACAAATTCAGAAAGTTTGAGATGGTCATCATTTGCAATCCATGCTCAAGTGTCACAAAACTGGAAACATTCAGAAACAGACATTGCCATAATCATCAAACCTACAGTTTGCTCAATCAAAAAAATGGTCAACTTAGAATGCGCACGGACATTAAGGTGGTGAATAAAGCAATTTTTCCTGACAAATATCTACTTCCTTCTTTCCAAGATTGATCAGCATTATTTGATAAATCCTACAGTCTTCACCACGCTTGACATGCAACATGATTATCTTCAGATGCCACTAGCAGAGCAATATTGGTAACTTAGAGGTTTTCTTCCTAACAAAGGTACATATCAGTACTGTACTGCAGAATTCTCAATGACGGAATATCAGCATCTCGTGCATTTCAGAAGAACATTTCTTCACTCTTGTTAGATGTTGAAAGGATGTTTAACCTATTTAGCAGTGCCATTGTCTATAGAATAGACATAGTAGAACACAATCAGTAGATATTCGCAGTGATCACTCAAAAGCACAACACAATTCCACACTCAAAAAAGGTCAACTGTACAATCACAGCACCCAAGATTGACTTTAGGGTACTGAATGACTGAAGCTGAAATAAAATCTATACACGACAACATCAATGTTGTTCATGAGCTCCTAACATGATTTAACATGAAAGAGCTGACATCAGCACAACCAGCTTCCATCACAAGTCGTTCCTAAGTACACAGAGTATAACGGTTCTTCAAAAGCTACTGCACAAAAATTCACAATAAGAACGGTCAAATGCACAGCAAAATGCTGTTTGACATGTTAAAAGGTGAAGATAGCATTGCTAAAAGTCCTGGTGCATTTTGTCCCACAGGTAAATATGTATATCTCAACATGCGTCAGGAAATGCAGTAGGAGCCGTACACAGTAAAAGCAAATGACCAATCATATGTATCATGCACATTAATGAGCATCTACATTTGAGAACATTGGCACATGTATCTCCCAGGTAGAAAGTTCACTTTCTGCAGTGAGTGCAAAGTGATGACCACATTGTTCACCGTATCAGGATCTGGTCATAAACCTCAATCCCGTACAGTATTCAGACATCTTCATCATTTTGGCTTTGAAGTTGAGTAACAGGTTCATGCAACTGTGTTGGGAGTTTGCTGGCTATGACTGTGTCCGGTGTATCGGCGGCGATGAGGCGGCTTTGGCAGAGGCGGTGTCCTGGGTCCGGTCCACGGTCGCGGTGGCTGCTTCAATGTTGCAGCCTCAGGGACAGCTTTGATGGCTGCGAAGTGAGCGTGGTGTCCCGTAGACACGTAAGAAATCAAACAGCGGCGGATGAAACAAAAAAATGACTTTTGTCTCAACTTTGTGTGAATTATTTCTTTTTACAGTTTATGTAATTAAAATGGTGCTGGATTATGGCAATTTATACACAATTAACTGTATTTTCATAAATACAAGTAACAGTAAATTATTATTACTGCTTAGCCATGTCACTGTCATATTCAGCATGAGAAAGTGTGAGGGACATGTGACATAGAAGACGGTGGAATTGTTGATTTCACATACAATTGCTAATCTTATTACATGAGAACGGTTGAAGGCAGGCATCTATGACAGAAAGCATCTTGTAGAAACTGCCTGTCCCTAAAATCTTCCAGGCACCCTGAATTAGAGGAAGAACTGTCTTGTACAACAGTTTTGTTTTACTACTCTTTCACAGGGAAAGATGATATATTTTCAACTAGTGATGGTGTGTCTTGGGGGGAATATTGAAGGTGCTGATGTTCCTGTGCAGGTGCTGTCAAAAGAGCTTGGAGACTTGTTGCAGTGCATCCTGTAGATCGTACACACATGCCTGTCTCTGGTGCCAAGGATCGAAGCAGTGAATGTTTAAGATAGGGAACAGCATCACAATGAAGTATGCTATTTTCCCTGGATTGTGTCGAGCTTCTTGACTCATGTCGAAGCTGCAACCATCCAGGTAATGAACACAATGAGCTTGCATTATTTGACAACAACTCTATTATATATGGAACTCAAGAAGTTATCTCAAAAACTCAACAGCAATGTATGTTGCGAGTTGACCATGAAGGAGGTCTGACTGATGTTAAAACAGAACAATAATTCCATGAAGCGTTCTGGTGGCAACAATCGTTTATTATACAGAAGAGCTCTTTAGAAACTGTGTAGCACACGCAATGGAGAAAAAAAAAAGTTAAACTTTGAAATAACTGCGCAGAGGCTGGTATCCTGTCACCAAGTCACCCTTTATTTACTTGTGATCAGCCAGCTCGGAGTCAGTCCCCCTGAACTGAGGAGATTCTAAACCTCCTGGGTTTTTTTTTCTTTTTTCTATAAATACTCCACCACCAAGAAAGCACCCATGTGGCCAAGGAACCAGTGACAAGCAAAGCCCTGGTATGCACAATGTTTATGTGAACGAGAAAATGAGGGGGAGGGTAAAGACTAAATCGAAATAGGATTGGAATGGGAAATAGAACTCTCCAGCCCCTGCAGTGCGCACCTCTCCCTAAAGGCATCAAGAATGCTTGTGGACACCACATGCTCATTTTCCAGGGACACCCAAGCTTAACCTCCTGGTTACATTGATCAGCCAGGGCATTCCTGATTGGCCAAGGTTAACAATCCCAATCAAGGATCTCGTAATCAACAAGATTCAACTGGTTCCAGTCACTACAAACTATATCCCATACTTCTACAGCCAATCCAATGCTAACAAAACCATGGTAACACCTCCTCATAGAGGCTTTTAGAGAAGGCAAAGAAACCCCGGCAAACAATATTTTTTGCCTGCTGTCGATAATCTGTGGAAAAAATTGTAGGAAATTGCTACAATGAATTCAATAATCACCACTTCATTCATTTCATACAAGTCATTTATAAAATGGGATTTGCCGGAGTCTACCACTACAGGCAATAGACCACATTATGTTTCCAGTCAGTTCACAGAGTTCCTACCAAATTATGGAATTAATCACCAGCCAAAAATACAAAGCAACTCACAAACAAATGGTGGCATTGAGCAATTTAACAGGATGATCAAGGGCAGTCTAAGAACTAGCATGTCAGAAAAGAATTTGTTAGAACAAGCCATCCATATCTTATTTCACAAATATCGATCCATCCCATACGCTCTGACTGGAAAATCATTGACCAACCTCTGATAAATTATAACTTTTGCATGCCACCAACCATTATTAAACGCTCAGCACCAGTTAATGGGAATGTCAAAATAAAACCAGATAAAATTGCAAACCAACAAGAAGCAAAAATATATACTGACAAACGAATGGGCTCAAGGAAGCCACGATTTGAGGTTGGGGATTGTGTGTGAGATTGTGCCCAAATTCACATCTTCAAAAAAGATCCAAAACAGTTTAAGCAATTGCTCAGGATCAATGCATACTAGACAATAACACAAGAAAGAATGTGAGACAGTTGACAGAGAGTAGATCTGGATATTCAGAGGACCGTGTGATTGAATATCTTGATAAACAAGCTGATCATACGAAGTTAGAAAGGAATCCAATTTGTAGGATTTGCATTCCCTTATCCTCTTCACAAATCTGTCTAAATGCTGTCAGATTAGTTGAAATTTCCCATGACCATTAACTTATGTATTTTCTTAATCATTTGCCGAATTTGTTTGAAGCACACCCTTCCAACCTCACTTCCATGCTCTGAGTGCTCTATAAATTACTCCCATTAGTGTGATTAATCTTTTCCCTTTTATCTATTCTTTCTATCGGTATGGATTCTGCTTTACAGATAGCAGTGTCACTCTTCCGTACATTCATTATATTACCTCAAATAAATTCAATGCCAATGCCAATGCTTCCTTTTCTTCCTTTCCATTTTTCAAAATGTGGAGGAGCCAGTGCTGGACTAGGATGGACAAAGTCAGAAGTCACACAGGTTTATTTGAAATCACAGGCTTTCAGAGTGCTGCTTCCTCATCAGGTGACTGGTATCACATGACAGCAAGTTATAATCCTGTTAAACTATAAACTGGTATCATTCTGACTTTGTCCATTTTTCAACCTATGGGTTTTACTAAAAAAAAGGCACATTTTGTCAAAGCTTTTAATCATGCAAAGAAAATTCACCAGAAATATTAAAACTAAAAGTAAAAACAAAACTATTCTGTCAAGAGAATACTGATTGGCTAGGAAGTGAACACTGATTGAACACTGATTGTTCTGAGGAAGGGTCACCGGACCCGAAGCGTTAACTCTGTTTTCTCCTCCACAGATGCTGCCAGACCTGCTAAGCTTTTCCAGCAACTTTGTTTTTGTCACTGATTGGCAGAGGCATTGCCGTGGAAAATATACCAGTGAAGTTGTTGACTTGCTCGCCGAGCTGGCTTGTTTTTGTTCAGACGTTTCGTCACCACGCTAGGTGACATCATCAGTGAGGCCTCCGATGAAGCGATGTTATTCTACTCCACTTGAAATTTATACTGTCCGGCCCATTATGGTGAGTAGTGTCATTTCTGTTTTTGTTCTGTGTGGGTTTGTATATGGGGTCCAATTCTATATGTTTGTTGATTGCATTATGAGTTGAGAACTATGCCTCAAGGAATTCCTGTGCGTGTCTATGTTTGGCTTGGACTACTGTAGTTATATTGTCCCAGTTAAACTGATGGCCTTCATTGTCCAAGTGTATTGATATTAAGGAAAGTTTGTCGTGTCGTTTTGCTGCTAGCTAATGTTTGTTTCTCACCCTAATGCAATCCACAAACATAGAAAATTCGACCCCATATACTAACCCCTACAGAACAAAACCAGAAATGACACTACTCACCATAACGGACCGGACAGTATAAAATTCCAAGTGGAGTAGAACAACATCGCTTTATCGGAGGCCTCACCAATGATGTCACCTAGCATGGTGATGAAATGTCTGAACAGAAGCAAGCCAGATAGGCGAGCAAATCAGCAACCTCACCCACAAACCGAGCTACAGATCTTTGCTAAAACTTTAATACACCATTTAGATGGAAACCGCAAGTTAATTGCCAAGATTTGTTTAAATTTAAACCTGGAAAATTAACTATGATTGGCCTAAGCATTGCCCCTGAGAAGTGAACTGGAATACGGTGGATAAGGTAGTCAAGAAGGTGTATGGCATGCTTGCCTTCATCAGTCAGGGCACAGAGTATAAAAATTGGCAAGTTAGGTTGCAGCCGTATAGAACTTTAGGTGGGCCACATCTGGAATATTGCATACAGTCTGGTCACCACACTACCAGAAGGGTGTGGAGGCTTTGGAAAGGGTACAGAAAAGGTTTCCTCGGATGTTACCTGGTTTGGAGGTTATTAGCTTTGAGGACAGATTGGACAAACTTGGTTTCATTTCACTTGAACGTTGAAGGCTGAGTTGTGGGGGGGGTGCCACCTGATAGAAATTTACAAAATGACAAGAGGCATGGATAGGACGGATAGTCGGAATCTCTTTCCCAGTGTAGAAATGTCAATTATTAGAGGACGTGGGTCTCAGGTAAAGGGAGAAATTTTAAAGGAAATGTGAGAAGCAAGTTTCTTTTACACAGGTAAGTGCCTGGAACACACAAGCAGTGGAGGTGGACGAAACAGATACAACAGCAATATTTAAGATGCATCTTGACTGATACATGAATAGGCAGGGAATAGAGGGATATGGACCGCACTGAGGCTGAAAGATTTAGTTTAGAAAGGCATCATCTGCTGGCACATGGTAGACCAAAGAGCCTGTTCCTGTGTTGTAATGTCCTTTATTCTTCTTTAGTTTTTGTTCAACAAAAGGAAACATAACAGAGAGGTTGTCTAAGAGTATGAAATACTTTCAATAAATCATAAATTTACTCAATGTACATGGACATCAAGACAAAATAGCAAAACATATAATTTGGTATTTGGACCAAATTTTCTGAAATTTCTTTCATTTATGAATGGTGAACTTTCCTTAGATAATGCCAGACCCACCTCCTGTTGTATCAATTGCTAAACTTACGTTACATTGCAGTATTAATTTAATTGAAAAAAACAAGTTTACACACCCATTCAATCATGTGCCGTTGACTTGACAGATGATAGCTCAGCTTTGAACTCAGCATTTGTTACATTATGTTTGATTTAAATAACAACAAAAATCCACTTGTTTGAGCTAATTTCAAATAAACAAACTGGTGGTAGCCATTCTCAAGTTTATTTCTCAGGCGTAATGCCTTGATGAAGCATAGTAAACCTGCCTGGTTTAAATTTAAACAAAGTTCAAAGGTTAACTAGCGATCACCAATTGGTGCATTCTCTATTGCAATGCCTCTATCAACCAGAATCTGCTTGTCGATCAATGAGCAATCTCTTCCCAGACTGTAAATAAATGTTGCTTTCCTTTCACATTGTCATTCTTCCAAATTATCCAGGAAGTGCAAGATGAAAAGCTTTGACAAGATACATCCTTTTTGAGCAAAGCTCGTGCCCTGTGCTACAAAACATCTTTCTAAACTTATGTTTTGCAATGGTTAATTTCCAGTCCTGATATTTACAGAGCCATCTCTTAACAATCACGACTGTATCTGGTTTCTTACAACACATTATTGCCTCCAGTTCTCCTTTTGTTCTATGGATACAATGCACATAATTTGCAGATATAGCTTAATTAATTTTAATTACAGTTCCTCTCACTATAATTTCAATCTTTTTATTCTACACACCTATCCTACACCCCTATTTGTTCACTGCCTGCACCAGCGCAGTCTATCCCATTTTTTTCTTCCCTGTATTAACTCCAATTTATTTCCTGCAGATCCCTCATCCTGCTTACCAATTTCAAGTCATTGACGTCTTCCTACTTACTCTTTCTGTTGCACCATAGTTCCATTATGGTTCAGATGGTGCTTATCAGTTGGCAATTTCTCCACATCAGTGGGACCATCATCTGATTAATTGGTATCTTCCAAAGTGTTGTGGGAAACCCTGTAGATTTAAGGGCGCAGCTTAGCCAATATCTTGCTAAGGAACCTGGGTTCTCCATGTCAGCATTTGATAATGTGACTATTGATTGTTAGCACTGGGTGTTTTAAATTATATTACTGCATTTCCTTCCAAATTTTTGCAATCTAAAAAAAATGTATAAAGTATTAAGATGAGAATGTTTTCATTTGTTTTTGAAATCCACAGTGGCAAAATCAAGTGAAACATGTATTATCATCTCCTTCAATAATTAACATTTTGTTCCACAGAAACTAATCTATATCGTTCTGATGATACTCTGCCACAAGATAAACAGTCACCTGGCCATAGAACTGGAATATAAAGTGCGAGAGAATGAAAATGAAGGAGTTTTTATTGGAAACATAGCCACAGATATACTTTTGACATCAGTTACTACCTGTGATTCACTGGCTTACAAATTCATGAAAGAAATGGATTATGTGATTCTCAGGCATGAGAGTGGAGAGCTATATACAACCAAGCAGAGAATCGACAGAGAAACCTTATGTCCAGTCGAATTCCGTGGTGATCCTTGTGTCCAAGAAGTCAATGTGGTTATTCTATGTGCTGATCAGTATCTGCAAATGGTGAAAGTTAAGATAGTCATCCTGGATGTCAATGATAATGCACCGTATTTTGCAGAACAAGTGATGAAACTTTCTATTCCAGAAGATGCAGCTGCAGGTACATCGTTTGGAATTGACTATTATGCAACTGACAATGACACTGGAGAGAACAGCATTAAACATTATTATCTTGAAAATAGCCAAAATATTTTCAGCTTGAATGATGGTGAAACACCCTCCATTGTTGTCCATCAACCATTAGACAGGGAGGTGAAGGACTTGTATGAAATGAAAATTGTGGCTGTGGATGGCGGTGTACCCCCTTTATCTGGAACAGCCACACTTCTGATCAACATTCAAGACATTAATGATAACTGCCCCATTTTTAATGTATCAGAATTTGATATTCAGATCCCTGAAAACATGTCCTCCAATAGTGTAGTGACGCAGCTACATGCCTTTGATGCAGATCTAGGCCCCAATGCTGAAATCAGCTATTCTTATGGCAATCGAGTTCAGGAGATATCCAAGAAACTATTTACCTTACATAGTGACACTGGGCTTATCACGTTTTCTGGAAATAAAAATCCAGAGATATCTCCTATACATAAACTCACAGTATTAGCTAATGGTCCAGGCTGTGCCCCAGCTATAGTTCAAATTACAGTGTCTGTCATGCACAGCAGCAAATACAGTCCAAAGTTGGAGATCAGCTATATAGCTAACCAGGCAGATGGTGTGATTTACCTGAAAGAGACTGCACCTGATAATACCCCAATTGCTCTCCTCGAGGTAACTGACCCAGATCATTATTTAAAAGGGACAATCTATATCAGCGGCAATGTGCCTTTCTATTTAAAACCCTACGAAAGGTCAAGAAATAAGCATCTTGTAGTCACATCACAGCTTTTAGACCATGAGCTTGAAAACCAATATAAGATTGTAATTAAGGCAGAAGATCCTCACAGTCTTCATGAACTAACAATACATGTTAAGATTACTGATGAAAATGACAACTCCCCAGAATTTTGCCAAAGCTCCTTCGAGGCTTCCATTGAAGAAAACAATATACCAGGAGCTTTTTTACTGAAGATCTCAGCAACAGATGCTGACAGCGGCCAGAATGGGAAAGTGACTTACCACTTGGGACCTGATGCTTTACCCATCTTTTCAATTGAACAAATCACGGGAAATTTAATAGTGTCCACCGCTTTGGACAGGGAAAAAGACAAACTGTATAGGTTTTCTGTTTCTGCTGTTGACCATGGAATTCCTCCCAGAAAGAGAAGCACTATTGTAATCATTCATGTCTTGGACCAGAATGATAACACACCCTCCTTCCTCACCAATGACTATACATTCTTTATTCCAGAAAACTTCCCGAGACATGGTGAAATTGGAGTCATCAATGTAACAGATTTAGACGAAGGGGCTAATGGTAATGTTACTGTGTCCATCCTGAATAGTAGTAGCCATTTTTTAATGGACAACACCAGAGGGATATTACGTTGCAATTCTTCAGTCGATCGAGAGAAACATACCATGCATGTATTCTGGGTTGAGGCTGTGGATGGTGGGAGATCACCTCTCTCCGCAACAGCAAAAATAACTGTATTTGTTTTGGACATAAATGATAATCCTCCAACTGTATTACTTCCTCAGTCAAACATATCATGGCTTCTTGTGCCCCCTAACACACCCCAAGGAACCGCAGTGGCTGAGATTTATGCCATTGACTATGATGCTGGTATTAATGCCGTCATGACTTACACTATTGTTGGGAGGAATGGTCCTGCTCCTCATGTGTTTGGAATTAATACAGCGACAGGAAATATTACATTGCAAGAGAAACTGTTGAGCAAAGACTATGGTTTGTATCAACTACTCGTAAAAGTCAGTGATCTTGGGCAACCCCAGCCTCTCCATTCCACAGTCATGGTCAATTTGTTTGTCAATGAGACTGTGAGTAATAAAAGTTACTTGGAAGACTTGTTGCACAGACGAACTGTTTTCACAGAAGAAATGCAAACTGAACCAAATCCATGCCCATTGTTACAGACATTAGACATCCCCTGTTCACCTCCAATCATTCCCATTGCAATCACAATGATCATTGTCTCTATTATTTTCTTTACCATTTCTCTTTGTATGCTTCTAAGCATGAGAAAGAAAAGCAAAAAAAAAGAACTTTACATAGATGCCAAGATACCATTAAAAATAAATCTTGACTATTATACAAAAGACTGGAATGATGAACAGTTGTAGAACTCAAAAACTTGTTCAAGAAAACACAGGAAAGACTGCAGTAAACATATGAAGAATGACTTTGTAGTTTACTTAAAATAATAAACTGCATTTCAAGGACATTTTTATCTTTCTTAAATATATATGTATATATATATTTATAACATTTTGTCATAAAATTATGTGCTAACAAAACCATGAATACGTACTACTGAGAAATCTGGCATACATAGGAACCTGGGGTAGCCTAGCACTTTTCTTGATGTCATTTTTCTTATAAAATGTTACAGGAGAATTCAGCACAAAACTAAAGAACTATTAACTTGGTTTGTTAAACTATTGGAGCTAACTTTCTTCATCATGGACTGAACATTCTGTGAAAGACACGTTTCTTACAGTGCTCATTTGTTTCCTTCATATCTTATCAGTGTGCCAAAACCAAGTTTGTATTTCGAAGCTTCTGTTAAATTACGTTTAGACAGCCATTTTTGTATTGCAAAAGTGGTCCAGTTTGTAGTTCACAACAGCAACAACAGTTGAATTTTCAATAGTCTAGAGTTACTGTTTATAATTCAGAGGGATGCTTTAATTTGGGTTTCTGAAAGTTTGATTTATTCAATCCTTGCCTGCAATCCAATCCAAAACATGACAATGTATTAATGGAGAATGGGGCACAATTGGATGCTGTGGGCTATGATCTATCACAGTTTCAATTTACCGTTGATTTCGCCCATCACCCAAAGGAACACTTCTCTGCTGCCCCTTCTCAACTAACCAGTCGTGAGTATCAAGAAATGGGAAGGGCTACGATCGCTAGTTGTCCTCCTCTCTGCCCTAGTTAATGCCACTTGCTTGAATCAAAATATAACAGGTGCCAACAGACCAGAGGTAGTGGCTATAATAGATCTAAGGTCGAGAACTGAAGGAAAGGACGTACAAGTCCCAAGGGATAATTTTAAAATCAAATACTGTTTGTGAAAAATTAGTATTTCAGGTCCAGACTCAATACCCCTCAATTTCTGTCTATTCCCAGTTTTAATAAATTGAATCTTATCATACACATGGAAGCATTTTTGGAAGTGTTTGGTAACTAAGGATAACAATTTATCATTCATCAAGTACCTGCTTCACAGCAGGCGCTCCACCTTAACTACTCTCCATGCCCCTCTGAGGTCAAAGCCTAGCACATGCCTCCCTGTGACACGCCAGAAGACCAGTGAGAGCTGATGTAGTTGCATCCCATCTGCACCCTAGAGTTACAAGTTTCAAAGTGCTACAGCTGTGGCTGGAGGCGACCTCGTGTGGGAGATTTCCCTTCACAATGTTTACCTGGCAGCTGTGGCCGCTGTTCATTTTTAAGCATTCTAAAGTCTTCAAAGGACACCTCCATTTTGACATGCTCTCACACTTACCTATCAATAATGGCAAAACCCACACTCTCTCTCAATGCGAGCTGCCAGCCATCTGAGTCTTTGGACCTCGAGTTAGTCTCCCTATCTGAGCAGCCCACCCATCATTCTGAATTGGATGGGGCTCAAGCAACCTCCAAGAGGATTGTGCAGACGGGCTTACCTCAGAAATCATCAGGCCAAGGTCCCAGGAGCAATCCGTGCCCACATTTAAGAAATGCAGTAAAATTTCGCCATCGTCAGCTGGACAGGAGGAGAATGACCTCCTCTGTTCTCAACTGAAGGGTCGACCACCGAAAGCATTTTAAGGAGCCTCAAAGACTCCATTCAATTCTGCTTTCTATTTTGAACACATCAGCCAGTTTTCCTGGGCCTCTGCAAAACCATGGAGCACTGCTTGAAGGAATGAGCTTCCTCCCAGCCAAATTGACAATCCTGTAAACACCGTTGGTCCCCTGCCTATCTGACACTGTGACCACACACTCCACACCTCCTTGATCTCCCACTGACTGACTGCTCTCTCCCCATGGCTCATGATCTGTCTACACTCCCAACCCCCAAAATCATTGATCGCACTCCACTAGCAAGACTTATCGCCCCTGCATCTATGTTCCTAGATAGTTACCTATGTTGGCAGTTCCTTTATAAAGGACATTCCACACTCAGCTGTGTTGACCTCTCCCTACATATGGATTCCTACACACACATGTAGGTTGTGTCATACATTAAGATCCTTACCCCCTCGTCTGATTCAACCTGTCCCCATATATAAATCCTGACGCAACACCCTTGACACCTAACTAGCTGTAACTTCCATAACCTTTGGGGATTCTTCAAGTGATGCAGTGACAGTCCCACCGGGATTCTGCAGTTGGGCATTGGTCAAATAGAAATCCTTTTAGAAGGCTAGCAAGCATAAGCATAAGCTGCACCCCAACCCCCGCGCCAAAAAACTAAATGTGTTGGGCTGAGCTGAAGGGACAAGTGGAAGTTCATGACTGTCCAGAAGAGATAAATCCAGCCCAGATGAATTCTCTGCTTTACTATAATAAAGCAGGAAACACCATCACTTCAAAGAGTGTTTTCTTATATGATGAACCAATGCCTCTATCTTCAATATTTAGTTCCGTTTTGATTGGATACTTTGATTTTTATGTGTAAATGCATGGACTGATGGGAATTCCCCCATCACACTATCATCCATATTATGTAAGACTCAAGAACTTTTTCAAGCAACAGTTTGATCCATGAGTGCCTCCACATTAAAAAAATAACTTTGAATAGCAGCAGTGTTACAACAGTGCTCCCACATGCTCAACAAATTATGGAGAAATACTTAAGTCTTTCAGAAAGATTTATAATCACTGTGGTCAAATAAAGCATTCTTTTATTGATTTTTATTGAGATGGTTTTTGGATTTTATTCTGACAGCCAAAATACAAATGCAAGAATAAGATCTGCAGTTGATATTTTTGACGGGGCAGTGAATATTGACATTACATTTTGACAAAGAATTACAACTGCAGTAAAGCAGAAGTACAGCTAAATCTGGAAGTCCTTGATATGTATAGTCTGACTGCTGCCATTTTTGATAGGAGAGAACCCAAGCAGTGTTATATTGGGTTTCAATGGGGAAGGTTTGTGCGTTGGATAGACCATCTCATGTTCTAGGTTGTTGAGTTGCTGGCCGAGTTGGCTTGATCTCATTCAGACGTTTCATCACCATGCTAGGTGTCATCATAAGTGGAGCCTCTGATGAAGAGGTGTTATTCTACTGATTGCAGAAGCAATGATGCGAAGATCAGAACACACCATCCTCCCCCCGCATTCAACCTAAACTTCGGTACATAGATCCGGTACGTAGTCAACACATTTGTGATTATTAAACGCAACAAATTAGAAGAGACCCACCACCTCATCAACAGCGTATTCACAGGGATTAAGTTCACAAGGGAAGAAGAAAACAACAATCAATTTCCGTTTCTGGATGTTAAAGTTGAGTGCATGACCAACAGGGAGTTCCAAACCTCAGTATATAGAAAAGCAACTCATACTGATCAAATCCTCAACTTCCACAGCAATTACCCCAACGCACAAACAAAGCTGCATTAGGACACTATTTAAATGGGTCAGGATGCACTGCAACACCCCAGTTAACTCCGTAAGGCCACCCCTCAACCTCCTATGCTTAACACGACACAGGAAAGAGAAAGAGCACCGAAACAAAATCCTCGCTATAAACGGAAATCCCTGCAACTTCACCAGCAGTTACCTACTAAACAGACAACAACAGGAGAACACAGTACACCCTAACACACTGGCCACACTGCCCTACATCAAGAACATATCGGAACTGACAACAAAACTCCTAACACCACGAGGAATCATGATGTCCCACAAGCCCCCAGCCACTCTACGACAAACACTTAGAAGGATTAAAGACCCCATTCCCAACACATTTAGAAAATACCATGCAATGACTGCCACAAACATTACATTGGACAGACAGGAAGGAAACTAGCCATCAGAATACATGAACATCAACTAGCAGCAAAACTACATGATAAACTCTCCTTAATATCAGTACATTCAAACAATGAAGGCCATCAGTTCAACTGGGACAAAGTAACTATAGGAGCCTAAACCAAATATAGATAAGCACAGGAATTCCTAAAGGCATGGTTCTCCAACCATAATGCAATCAACAAACATATAGAATTGGACCCCATATACAAACCCGTACAAATCAAAACTGGACATGACACTACTCACCATAATGGGCCAAACAGAACAAATCCAAGCGGAGTAGAATAACATCACTTCATCGGAGGCTCCACTGATGATGTCACCGAGCATGGTGATGAAACGTCTGAACGAGAGCAAGCCAGCTCGGTGAGCAAGTCAATAACCTCACCCACAACCCAAGCTACAGATCTTTGCCAAAACTTTGAATCTCATGTTATAACAAAAATTTCAAGACGTTAAAGATTGAATACCAAAGTAGAGGGTTTTCCTTGCTTCATGGAATATTTTATGGCTGCTGGGTGAAGCATCAAGCTTCATCACAGATATTTTATGTTTTGCATTGACACAGAATGGCAGTTGTAATAAAAGTGCTCACTTATTTATGCATTTTCTACTGATATATCTTTACAGGCTCTGGAACCTGCTGATGCGGATCAAAGAATAGAGGCAAGAACAGTAGCAATTCTTGATTGATAGCTGTGTATCTCTATAGGTTGGCTATGTCAGTAGGATGGACCCAATGGTTATTGTAATTATTTTGAGGCACAGACCTGTGGCCAAGTGTTTCCAAGCATGGGTTTATATTGTTTTGTCTGTGCTTCCTAACCTGCCATTCAGCAGCCAGCCAAAAAACTGAATGAACTTGACTCCATGATAGCAATGTACTGTTTAGGAATTGAACACTAGTTGTACAGTGAAAGATAGTCAAGAAACAGATTTATTTTTGCTTTGGACATGTATTGTAAAGTTTGTAAATCACTTCATTTACTTGTATTGTGTTGAATAAGCTTGCTAGTAGTTTGTTGAACTCAGTCTGATAATAATGTTCTTTAATCTGCCATTAAAGAGAACTGAATCACATGTTGACTTTTATCCATACTGCCAATCTGACCTACAAAGGTAATTTTATTCTGTTTGATGCTTGGACTTTCCTATTGTTCACCTTGATGCTGAACTGTTAAAGGCACTTAGATCATAGTCATACAGCACAGAAACTGACCCTTCCATCCATGCACTCCATGCCAACCATAATCCCAAACTAAACTAGTCCCACTTGCCTGCTTTTGGCCCATATCCCTCCAAACATTTCTCATTCATGAGCTTATCCAAATGCCTTTTACACACTATAACTGTACCCACATTCATTACTTCCTCTGTAAGTTCATTCCGCACACGAACCAGTCTCTACGTTAAAAAATTGCCACTCATGTCTTTTTTAAATCTTTCTCCTCTCACCTTAAATATATATCCCCAGTCTTGAATTGCCCCACCCGAGGGAAAAGATACCTGCCATTCACCTTATCTATACCCTACATGATTTTATAAATCTCTATAAGGTGACCTGTCAACCTCAAGCTCCAACGGAAAAAGGTCCCTGTCTACCTAGCCTCTCCTATAACTGAAACTCTCCATTCCCACCAACACCCTGGTAAATCTCTTCTGAGCCCTCTCCAGCTTAACAATATCCTTCCTATAACAGGGCAACCAGAACTGGACACAGTACTCCAGAAGGGGCCTCAGCAACGTCCTATACAGCCTCAACATGATGCTCCAAATCTTATACTCAAAGGTCTGAGCACTGACAGCAAGCATGCTAAACACCCTCTTAACCACCCTGTTTATAGAATCCCTACAGCGTGGAAACAGAAAATGAAATCTGATTTTAACTTTGAGATCATGCAAACACGTATTATTGGAGTTAATCCTCGTGGGGTTTCTTGTGCTTGAGGATGGAAGAGACATGAAAAATACTTGGGAAAATAGCATTTTCAGGGATTCCTTTGGCTCTTCAACTGACATTGCAGCAGAGAAGCATGAAAACCTTCACAGAAATTTATTGATTTGTAAATTTGTAACCTTGGTATTTTTTGAAAGGAAGTAATAAAATTTTCTAAGTTTTACTTTCTAATTATTTGCACTCAGTAGGTTACTAAGTTTTAAGACACATGATTAATGTGATATACAAGTGTAAGCGTCTCATTTACACATTTGCTTCATTTAAACTATCAATAAAATTTTATAATATTTCAGGCACATAAAAAAAGTGTTCCATGCTCAATAAAGTATTAAACTTCATCAATACTGTTTCTATAATGATACTTAAATAAAACATATCCACATGCGATTATATTGCTATTGGACTATGCTTCATATGTTAGACTATTTTTCAAAAACATCTGCACAAGCTGTGCCTTTTAAGACCATAAGGCCATCATAAATAGGAACAGGAATAGGTCATTTGGTGCCTCAAGCTTGTTCCACCATTCAACAGGATTATAACTAATCCAAAATTCTTCATTTCACTTTCCTGCATTTTCTCCATAACTCTCAATTCCCTTATGAATCAAGAATCTCAGCCTTAATTATACACAAGGACTCTGCCCCCATAGCTCTCCATGGCAAGAAATTCCAAAGACCCTCAACATTCAGAAGAAATTCCTCCTCATCTCAGGAACCCTTTTACTCTGAGACTACGCCCTCTGGTCCTAAGTTCTCTCATGTGGGGAAATACCTTCACAGTATTTACCTTGTCAAGCCCCTCAAGAATCCTACATGTTTTAATGAGATCATCTCTTATTTGTCTCAACTCCAGAGAGTAGAGTCCCATCCTGTTTAGCCTTTGCTCATAAAACAATTTCTCCATACCGGGGATCATCCTAGTGGAACAACTCTGAACTGTCACAAATGAAATAATATCTTTTTTAAATAAGCGGACCAAAATTGCTCACAGTACTCCAGATGTTGTCTCACTAACAACTTACAGAATTGCGGTAAGATTTCCCATGAAATAATGGCCAATGTGCGTTAGCTTTCTGTGTTTCCTGCACAAGCATCCCTACGTCCCATCGTGTTGCAACTTTCTGCAGTTTTTCTCCATTTAAATAATACTCTCTTCTTCTGTTCTCCCTTCAAAAAATGAAGAACTTCACATTTTTCCACATTATAGGCCATTTGCCAACATATTATCCAGTGACTTAACCCAGCAATATCTCTCTGTAAGCTGCTCATATCCCTCATAACTTGACTTTTTGCATATTTTTATGTTATCTGCAAATTTGGCTTACAGTGCATTTGCTTCCTTCCTTGAAGTCATTAATATATATTGTAAACAGTTGTGATCCCAGCATTGATCCCTGTGGAGCCCCAATGGTTATCAACCTGAAAAAATAACCCATTATCCTAACTCGCTGTTGCCTGTCCTTTAGCCAATTCTCTATCAATGCTGACGTATGACTTTCAACACCATGGGCTCTTATCTTTTAACTTAACCTTTCAGTCATAGAGGCATAGAGATATACTTGTCCAACTTGTCCAAGCCGACCAGATATTCTAAATAAATCAAGTCCCATTTGCCAACATTTGATCCATATCCCTCTAAACCCTTCCTTTTCATATACCCATCCAGATGCCTTTTAAATGTTGTAATTGTACCAGCCTCCACTGCTTCCTCTGGCAGCTCATTCTATATACCCACCACCCTCTGTGTGAAAAAGTTGCCCCTTAGATCCCTTTTAAATTTTTCCCTTCTCACCTTAAACCTATGCCCTTTAGATTTGGACTTCCCACCCAAGGGAAAAGGCCTTTGCTATTCACCCTATCCATGCCCCTCGTGATTTTGTAAACCTCTATAAGGTCATCCCTCAGCCTGTGATGCTCCAGTGAAAATAGCCCCAGCCTAATCAGCTCTCCCTATAGCTCAAACCCTCCAATCTTCTCTGACCCCTTTCAAGTTTCACAACATCTTTCCTGTAGCAGAGAGACCAGAATTACACACCGTATCCCAATGGTGGCCTAATCAATGTTGCAACATGACCCCCAACCCCTACACTCAGTGGACTAGCCAAGAAAAGGCAAGCGTACCAAATGCTTTCTTCGCTATCCTGTCTAACTGCGACTCCACTTTCAAGAAACTATGAACTTGCACTCCAAGGTCTTTTTGTTCAACAATACTCCCCAGGACCTTATCATTAATTGTATAAGTCCTACCCTGATTGCCCTTTCTAAAATGCAACACCTCACATTCATCTAAATTAAATTCCATCTGCTACTTCTCAGCCCATCGGTCCATCCGATCAAGATCCTGCTGTACCCTGAGGTAACCTTCTTCGCTGTCCACTACACCTCCAATTTTCATCTGCAAACTTACTAACCATACCTCCTATATTCACATCCAAATCATTTATATAAATGATGAAAAGCAGTGGACCCAGCACTGATCCTTGTAGCACACAGCTGGTCACAGACCTCCAGTCTGAAAAACAACCCTCCACCACCACCCTCTGTCTTCTACCTTCGAGCCAGTTCTGCATCTAAGTGGCTAGTTCCCCCTGTATTCCCTGTGATATAACCTTGTTAACCAATCTACCATGACGAACCTTGTTGAATGCCTTACTGAAGTCCATATATATCATGTCCACCATTCAGTCCTCATCAATCCTTTTCGTTACTTCTTCAAAAAAACTCATTCAAGTTAGTGAGACATGATTTCCACACACAAAGCCGTGTTGGCTATCCCTAATCAGTCCTTGCCTTTCCAGATACATGTAAACCCTGTCCCTCAGAATTCCCTCCAACAATTTGCGCACCACCACTGTCAGGCTCTCTGGTCTATAGTTCCCTGGCTTTTCCTTACCACCATTCCTAAATAGTGGCACCAAGTTCGCCAACCTACAGTCTTCTGGCACCTCACCTGTAGCTATCGATGGGACAGACATCTCAGCAAAGGGCTCAGCAATCACTTCCCTAGCTTCCCACAGAATTCTGTCAAAGTCTGGATATTAGGTTTAAATTAATTTTACATTATCGCTGCACAAATTGCGACAGAATTTCCAGGGTGACCAGTGAAAGGATTTTAATTGTCCTCACTGAGCAATTTTATTTTCTTTCTTCCAATTTAAGTTAGGAAGTGGCCTGAGAGTACCAGTAATAATTGAGACAAAGTTCATTTTGAGCCCAAACACTCATTTATGAAGTAAAAGACAAAGCTAAGCTGACCATTGGCTAACCTGCAAAGCTGACTACAAGGAAAATAACTTTGAAACTGCCAGAATAATTTAAGCCTATTGTGGTAAAGGAGCCAACTAAATGACAGACAATTATATTTCAGCTAAAATAATCATACACTTGAAAATCGCCACACCATCTACCCTACCTGTGACAAGTGCGACAGGAGATCTACCGATTTCAGAGTGCATTTTAAAGTGGGAGATGAGATGGTGTCAAGGAGAGTGAACTCTATCAGTATTCAATGTTTAAAAAAATTGACATAATATTCTGATACCTGTAGTGAACAGGCAAATATGGACCTATTTCTACAGTTCATAAATCCAAATCTAATTTGCCCATACATGACTGAGAGGCCCCTACATGTAGTTAATTGTTGATTTGTGACATCTCAGCAGAAAACCTGATCTGCCAGAAAATGCAGAAATATTCACAAATCATCATGAATGCTTATGACAAACAGTGCTTAATCTCCCACTGCTTATTTCATCAGACATATTCTCGCGGAAGTAATTTATTAACGACATGGAAAGTTTGAGTGATGACAAGTAATGTAGCTAATGTTTGTTGAATTCAATAAAACTGCTTTCCCTGATTTAATTTTCAACACCTCTTCTACTTCATGTCTAAATCAAAATTAACATTTGAAGAGTCAATACCAGCATAAAATATTTTTTTAATAATTAGTTAAAATTTTTGTAAGGATATGTCAAATAGGCTTATTAAACCCAGGACACAACATACAAAGAAGAACTAAGCAAAGGGGTCTATTGAACCTACCAAATTCGACATTTTTAAGCAGAATTCTTAAAAGTCAAAAATAACACTAAAACTAAAATTTACAAAACTAAAGTTTATTTTTCACAGAACCCTATGGTGTGGAAGCAGCCATTCAGCCCCCACCTACCCTCCAAAGAGCATCCCACACAGACCCACCCACCCCTATCCTATCCCTGTAACCCTGCATTTCCTATGGCTAATCCACCTAGCGTGCACATCCCTGGACACTATGAGCAATTTAGCATGGCCAATCCACCTAACCTGCCCATCTTTGGACTTTTGGAGGAAACCGGAGCACCCAAAGGGGGCCACGGGGAGAAACTCCACAGAGACAGCCGACCATGGATGGAATGAAACCCCGGGTCAAACAGTTATCACTGTTGTCAGTAATTGTATCAAGTAGTTTCACTGGTTAAGCTATAAATTTTGATGTAATATTTATGTCTTCCCAATACTGGTTTTAACTACTGTCCTTGCTTTTATAGGGATAAAAACTTTAAAAATCAGCAAACCATCACTTATCTGTTTACTTAACTAAGACAGTGAATAGATGTCTTCTAATTAACCTGTTCAGACATATTATCACACATCAGTGGAACAGGTAGGACTTATGCCTCCTGACCCAGAGGGAAGAACACAACTAATGTGCCACAAGACACCCTCCAAGTTTCATTTATGTGTAGTATAGTGGAAAAAAATACAAGTGAAACGCAAATACTGAGATTATAAGGGAAACCAAATATTCTTTTTCATGATAATTCATGAGTAATGAAGTTAAAAATTGAATGTGTATTTTGTTGCACATTTGTCAGTATCACTGATGATTAGACCAGTCATTTTGAAGTAACCTAGAGTGGTTAAAATATTACAATGGATGTGACAGAGTTAAGAATTTTTTTTGGTACCTTTGCCAAGTATGAGGAGCAAGTTTAACCAGGAAGGATAAGAAATTGTTTTCTATAATAGAAAACAATTACAATCATTTATTAAACAGATCCCAGCAGCTCAGTTGAAAAGATTGAAGTTTTGCAGACAAAGTCATGCTTGTGGTGTGAATTTAAATGATTTGTTTTCACTTTGCAGTGATTTCTTTGATATCTAAATAAGTACATTATCTATGTGAATAATTAGTTTTATTTCATTCACAGGATGTCAGCAGCATTGGCTAGACCAGTATTTATTTCCACGATTGAAATGCTCTTGAGAGGATGGTGATGAGCTGTCTTCCTGAACTTCTGCATTCTTTGGGGTATAGGTACACACAGAATGCTGTTAGGAATGGAGTTTTAAGATTTTGAACCTGCAACAGTGAAGGATGAGTGATATAGATGGAAGTCCAAGTATGTGTGTTCTCATACATCTGTTACACTTGAAGTTCTAGTTGATAGAAGCTGCTGGTTTGGGAGGTTCTGTCAAACAATCCTGGATCTTATAATTGGTACACAGTTCTGCCACTATGCCTCAGTGGTGAAGGGAGTTTATATTGAAGGTGGTGACATGGGTATCAAGCTTCTCAAAAGGCATTTGGAGAATTTTGCATCCTAATCCTAATTTGTAGATGGTGGACAGTGAATGGGGAGACACAAGGTGAAATACTCACCACAGAATTCTTAGCCTGTGCCCTGATTTTGTATCCACAGTACATACATGGCTAGTCCAATTCAGTTTCTGGTGACTGGTAACCCCCAGGATGTTGACAGTCACAGTTTTGGTGATAGCAATGCCATTGAACATGAGCTAAATGCAGTGACGCCCTGGGACTAAGATGATTGGGCTCCACAGTAACAATAATCTTCCTTTGTGTTGGGTATGTTGCCTGCCAGTGAAGAGTTTTCACCTAATTTAGATTGACTCCTGTATATCTAGATTTCCTTGATGTCGTAGTTAAGTCAAATGCTGCCTTGATGTCAAAGACAGTCACTGTCACTTCACCTTTGCAGTTGAGCTCCCTTGTCCATGTTTGAATCAAGGCTGAAATGAGGTCAGTAGCTGAGTGGGCCTGGTGGAAACCAAATTGAGCATCAGTGAGCAGCTCATAGCTGAGTAAGTGATACTTGACAGCATTTCATCTCAAATCTTTTGTTTCTGAGCAGGGTGAAGAGCAACAGGAGTCTTATGCCATTTTAATAATCAGAAATGTCACCACATGAATAACACAAGGACATATTTTGATGTGTATTCGTGATAAAGTGACTTAAATCATAAGTAAATATGTTCCGAGATAGAGTCTAATGCATAAGCACTTGGCACTAGTTTTCAGTACTATACTGATAATCCCATATCTCTTTCTGTAGACACTGTTCAAATTCAAAAGAAATTTATGGGGAACCATGTTAATTTGTGTGCTATACAAATGCTGACTGCTCACATTACTAAGGGCCTGTTTTGTTTCTGATATTCTACAAACAGTTTCATTGGAACCATGACTAATGGATCCAGCTGTAGAAGGTGTTGGTATCGAGAAATAAAGAATTCAGTAAAGAGTCCAGCAGTAACCTTCAAGATGTAGAGGAGATACAGGAGGCCCAGAGTTGATTGCCCTCAATGTCATTTTCTCCAGATGAGTCAGCAATATTGTAGTCACATGTTGAGGATGTCATGGGACATTGTCACAGCATTGTGCCATCTGCTGGAGCGGGACCTGTGATCTGAAGGTGTGGGTAAGCATCCTATCCCAGAGGACATCAGATGACAATTGTGCTTAATTTGTATGCAACACAACTGTATCCAAGGATCCACTGAGGACCTGTGTGGGATCTCTCAATCTTCAACTCATAAATGTATCAAGGCTGTTGCTGATGCAGTTTGGTCTGGACCAAACTGTTTCATCTCATTTCCCTGTAAACAGGTCAGTGCTGTGGGCCTGGGTAGTAGGCTTCATTTGGCGGGAGGTTAACCTATAGCAGAGTTCATTGGTCTTGGAGTTTTGGCCAGATGATCCAAGGTGTATTTGTTGTGATATGACCCTGACAGTGGCTCAGGCAGGCTTACCCTCCTTCGTGAGAAACTTCCACAGGATGGAGTGTCAGAGGCAGGATACAGATGGAGAAGGCGGGCACCACTGAAGTTTGCTAAGAGGAAATTTTTAGGGTGGCCTGCGTATGTGGTACCTCTCCCATCTGGGTGACTAATGGAACCACGTGTCTCCACGTGAGGAAAGGGCACCTGGGGGAGGTCAAGGTCCCTTACCCTCTATCACTTTGCCCTTGGTGTTCACCAGCAATGGATAAAGTGATGGAGTGAAAGTCTGCGTACATCTCCAGCAGCTACTGAGTGTTCTGCTGGATCTGGCTCCCCATGATCTGAGGTGGAAGAGCAGGTGATGTCTTGCAGGTATCTTGCACTCTATTCCAACTAGAGATTCTGCAGATGCCTGCTAACTGCAGGGAACAGAACAAAAGAGACAATGAGGTGTGAAGTAGAGGTAGAAGGCTTGGACATATTAAGAATAATCCAGTGTTTGCAAAGGGGCAGCAGCATAGCACATCACATTGAATCTTACTTGGTTGCCAGGACATGGGCCTCTAAGCTTCACTGGACGAATGTTCTTGATCCTCTCCTGCTCAGGAAGGATTGTCTTCTCAGAGATTTAAATTTTAGATTTAGATTTATTGTAACATGTATCTAAAAAACAGTGAAATGTGTTTTTGTCACATGCAAAAGACAAAGTGTCACCATGCATCCCATCACCAGCATTCCCTCTAATGTTCTTATGCAGCAGCGACTTCCAGAACAGGAAGTTAATGCCACAATCAGCAAACCAACACCAAACACTGGGAATCCTGCAGCCCAATGGTATCAATGTGGACTTCACAAGCTTTAAAATCTCCCCAACCCCAACCTCATCCCAAAACCAGCCCAGCTCGTCTTCGCCTCCTTGACCTGTCCATCTTTTCTCCCACCTATCTGCTCCTCTCACCTCAACCCCCACCCCCACCTCCTACCTATCAGCCTCATCCCCGCCTCCTTGACCTGTCTGTCTTCCCTTGACTAACCAACCCCCATCCTAACTCCCCACCTACACTCACCTTTACTGGCTCCATCCCCGCCTCCTTGACCTGTCTGTCTTCCCTTGACTAACCAACCCCCATCCTAACTCTCCACCTACACTCACCTTTACTGGCTCCATCCCCGCCTCCTTGACCTGTCAGTCTCATCTCCACTTATCTGCTCCTTTATCTAACTTCCATTTGCCTCCCCCTCTCTCTCTATTTATTTCAGAATCCCCTTCCCCTTCCCCATTTCTGGGTCCAGACCCGAAACATCAGTTTTCCTGCTCCTCTGATGCTACCTGGCCTGCTGTGTTCATCCAGCTCTACACCTTGTTATCCCAAATACTGTGGGCAGAGCATCAGAATGGCTGCACACTACCACATAGCTCGGAGGGAACACTGAACATCACGAGTCTTGGTGCTCTCTGTTCTATTGTAGGTCATTGTCTCATAGAGGGAGGGATTATTTGAGATGAAAACAGTCATTAATGTTGGTGCAAGTGGAAGAAACGTAGTGAATAGGAAATGCAGAGTGTAGGAAGAGTTAGTAGCCTGAGGGTATGAGTGTGGATGAGAGGCTTTGAGGGAAAATGCTGCATGCATCGGTGGGAGTGGTAGACTACGAAACTTGGTGGCTGCAGTGACTGAGTGAGAATGTTTTTCTTAAATTCTATCATGGGACATGGGCATTGCTGGCTGGCCAGTATTTATGCTGTGTCTCTAGTTGCCCTTGAGAAGGTGGTGGCGAGCTGCCTTCTTGAACCACTGCAGTACACCTGCTGTAGGTAGACATAATGCTGTTAGGGAGGGAACTCAGGATTTTGACCTAGCAACATTGAAGGAATGGCAATATATTTCCAAGGCAGGGTGGTGAGTGGCTTGGAAAAGAACTTGCAGTTGTGGTCTTCCCATCTATCTGTTGCCCTTATCCTTGTAACTGGAAGTGGTTGAAGTTTTGGAAGGTACAATCAAAGGATATTTCATGAATTCCCCGGCATTGCATCTTTGTGATAATACACAATTCTGCTACTGAGTGTCAGTTACAGAGGGAATGGCAGGACATGCATCTGGACTTTGTCCTGGACAGTGTCAAACTTCTTGACTGTTGTTGGAACTGCATGCATCCAGGCAAGTGGGGAGTATTTCATCACGTTTTTGACTTGTGCCTTGTAGGTGGTGGACAGGCTTTAGGAAGTCAGAAGGTTGCTTATTCACACAGCATTCCTAGCCTCTGACCTGCTCTTGTAGCACTGAATTTATATAGCAAGTCCAGGTGAGTGTCGGGTCAGTGTGAGTGTGAGGTAGCAGAGAGAAAATTCCAGCACTTACCCTTGTGGAGCTCAGAAGACTATTAACCTACTTCCTGCATTGTTGGGTGTTCTTCTGGATATGGATCTTTTACTGAACTGGTTAGCAATGTTAGACCAGGCTAGCAGGGCCTAGTGCCACAGTCTCCTCTAGCGGTTCTGCACTAAGAGGATGACCCTCCTGTCTATCACTCCATCCGTCAGGGCCTCCAAATACCTGCCAGAAAATTGGAATACCAACCTGCCTCTCAGCCATCTCTAGATCAATTCTTTGCATATTGTAATTGGGAAGGTCTGTTCCTGGCTGTCAGCACTTAACCTGGTGCATAGCTGAGCTTCGGATATGACAATGGGAAACTCAGAGTGTCCTGGCAGCAGAGAATATTTCCACCACTGATAAGTGAAAGATAGTTTAAGAGCTGCACCATGAAGCATAGTACGTTCTTAATGAAGCAAGCACCGTAAATTTGCATTCAAGAACTCATTAGAGCTGACAGAGAGAAATCCTACATGAAACTCTGAAACAGACACATTGCCAAATTTTAGGAAAATTCAGTCCATTATAATTGTTCAAGAAACACTTCATGTGACAGCCCATCTTTTTTATCGTTTTTGCTTTGAAATTATAATAATTTGGTTTTCAACAATATATTTTAGCTCCAAGGAAATCATTGCCCACAGAGTTCTGTATTCTTAATCCTGTATCAGAGGGATGATTTGTAAAAGAAACAGAAAAAGTAATTATCTTCATATACCCCGAGCAAAGAATTCAGCTTTGCAACTGATATTGTCAAAGCCTTTTGAGACTTCCTACAGAACAACAAAGAGCACCTTTTACAATATTTTTCATTTATACTTGACATCAATGAGATTTAATGAGGCTTTAGTACTTTAAGATGTAAAGATAACAACAGAAAATGGTTAACATACATTCCATATGCTGCCCAATGTAATATCCACTATCGATAAGTAGAGTTAGTGAAAGTTAGAAACTCATACAACACTTCACTGCAGCGAGATCACCAAAGCAACAGTGATAAAGCATTCTGCAGAACTGGCTTGTTGTAACTTTCGATCAGAAAACAAGGATGTCTTTAAATTGATTAAACATTGGGAAGAACAAAGGTTTTGTCTTCAGACCCCACTACCAACTCCATTCTGTAGCCATCGAGTCTATGGCTTTCCTCGAATACTGTGCGGGGGTAAATTAAACCGTTTTCAAAATTCACATTGGATTGTTCAATATTAGTGTGGAGGGGGTTACATACTGCTCAACTACCCAGCAATAGAAAAGTCAGCTGCATGCTGACTGATTTTAAAAGAAGTCAGCTCCACAGGGATAATACTTTGGAGGGAAAGGAAACCCCATCTTCAGGAGCCACTTACTATGGAGTAAAAGGTTACTAATGCCAAATACTCTAATGGCAGTGACTGAGCATGTGCGTAAGGAGCTATTGGTGTAATAGTATGTGCGACTGAGACCTGCTAGAAGGAGGCACTAGTTAAACCCTGTTCTACCATTTTTGTATGCACTAGCCTTGCGTCCACAACTTGTATGTGTCAAGGTCTCGAAAATAGTCCCACACTGGGCAATCTGAGTGGAACATGAATGCTGAATAGAAATCTGAGCCCAGGGAGTATTGGAAATGAAGGGAATGGTGTTGGTGTTTGGGAAAGAAGTGTGAGGGGGCTGGGGGGTCACAGGTTGTGAAGGCCAGAGAGCAGTTTAGGATAGGGGGTTGTCCATTGGAAACAAATCATCTCCCAAAGAAGTTAACACCCTTTCATTCAACCTTGTAAACTGAGATGGTCAAAATGCAGCATTACCTTTTCATTCCACTTTCCTCAACTACACACATTACTGTGGGATAGAAATATAGCCATAGGTAGCCATTATTTGATCAGTAAGGAACATCATTAGGCCCAAGGCTGAGTGTTATGGCTAGTCTATCCACTCACAGTATTATGGAGACAACTTTGAAGTTGGGAAAGAAGACAGTGGGATAACCAGCTATCCTTTATGTTCTTCCCCCATCACCTGAAAATACCATAGCAGGGGTAACTGTAAAAATACCCCATCATAATTTAACCATAAATGGAATATCTACTCCCACATTGAGGGTTTAAGGGAAAAAGTTGGAGGGTAGGAAACAGCAAGAGTTGGTAGTGAGTTGGCATACGGGTTTAAAGTGCTCTGAGGATAGATAAAATAAAATGTATGAAGTATGAATGGTTGCATAGGGCTACATTTTTTGACGTGGTGTACTCTTGGAGGCCAGTGAGTGTGGGTGGGAATGAGTGAATAAAATTGTTTAAATGCTCCTGGCTGCAAGGAGCTGCAAGTTACAGATTAATCCAGCTGCTATTACTAGCATTTTGCCAAAACCAGAAGCAAGAGCTGTCAAGTCTGATTAAAAAAATCACTACACAACATGAAAATTGCAATTCTGTGATGTAATAGTGCAACCTGGATTTAAACTGCTAAAGATCACCTTCAGGGCAACTGATCTTCCATTTGAGGTAGGGGTGCAGGTTAGATCGACCTTAGGATTAGGGTAAAAGTTCAGCACAATATCGTGGGCCGCAGGGCCTGTACTGTGCTGTATTGTTCTATGTTCTATGTTCTATGTTGACATATTGATCTATTTGAAATAACCTGGAGGTATAAATGTGAATGCTTACTGTGTTAGGAATGTGTTCTTTCCCAGTACAACCAATAGGGTGCCACCACTAAAAATGGCTGCCGTGATTTAGCAGTGCATGTGCAGGTGCATTGGCAAAGCAATTGTTGTTATGCAAGTATCTGCACTGACCTTCAAAGATTTGAACATTTCAATTATTAAAATATAGGGATGCAAGAAGATCTGACAGTCTGTTGTTTGTACAAAACTAGACCAAATTTTTTCTTCTCCATTCTTTCTTTCACCTCTTAAATCACCCATTTTCTTTTGGCCGACAGAGTAAACTCATAGTTATCAGTAAAATTGAAAACTGTTTCCTTATTGCTTCAAAGTGGCTTAGGTCCCATCACTTCAGATCCTTTTGACCTTTTCGGAGAAGTCCCACGTTGAGACATTATGTTTCTGTACGTGAGTTCATTGCTCCACAAAGCTATGATATTGCTTATAACCACAGCCTATGATTGATACATCAGTATGAAGCAAGGCAGAAGCTAAATCCTGTATTTACCAATGAAAGACCAATGTTGTTCAACTGGACCTTACAAATTAAGATGATTGGCAATAGTAGTCAAAATCCCACATGTGTAACAACAAAAAAGATGCATATAATTGAAAATCTTAACAGGGCATAAGCATGTCTGACACATTAATAGTCAACTCCTACCTCCACTAAGAAGCAACCAATTAAGATTAGTTTCAACAAGTCTGAAACATGATGAAGTAAGGAGCTATATCCCTGAGAAAATTACATCTATTATGTTAGAAACTTCCAGAAATTTATCCTTCCCACCTGCCAATAATTCAAAAATTTTTCTCTCACATGGTCTCCATTCTGGTTAACCATTAGCACATCTATCGATCCAGTTCCATTGTTTCATTTCTTCAGTTTTAATGTTTTCTTCAAGTTTTTTGCAAAGTCACATATTTCCATCCAGGTGTGATACATGATATAAACATGCATTTTGAGCCAGTGCAAACATTGATCTTTTTCTCAGAAAAAAACCGAAAGAACTGCTGATGCTGTAAATCAGGAACAAAAACAAAGTTGCTGGAAAAGCTCAGCAGGTCTGGCAGCGTCTGTGAGGAAAAAAATCAGAGTTAACTTTTCAAGTCCAGTGAGCCTTCCTCAGAACTGACAGTGGCTGGAAAAATGTCAGTTTATATGCAGAAAATAGGAAGGGAGTGGGGTAGGGAGTAAACGATAGGATAGAGCCTAAAGAGAGAGAACAGTTGGACAGTCAAAGGAGCTGATAACGGTCAGGCTGGGAGGGTGAGTAGTTGTTAATGGGGATTGTTAGTGACTAACAACAGGTGGTATGTAATGGTAGGCTATGTGGTAACAAGGCCTGGTGTGTGGGGTAGGGGGCTGGGACATGGGAGAGTTTAGGCCCTAAATGTATTGAACTTGATATTGAGTCCGGAGTGTTGCAGGGTCTCCAAGTGGAAAATGAGGTGTTGTTCTTCCAGCTTGCATTGAGCTTCGCTGGAACACTGCAGCAAGCCAGAGACACAGATGTTGGCCAGGGAGCAGGGTGGTGCGTTAAAGTGGCAGGCAACAGGTAGTTCAGGGTCTTTTTTGCGAGCAGAATGTAGATGTTCTGGGAAGCGGTCACCCAGTCATTTCCCCAATATAGAGGAGACCACATTGTGGGCAACAAATGCAGTAGACTAGATTCTGGGAAGTGCAGGTGAAGTGTTCCTCCACCTGGAAGGTATGTTTGGGCCCTTGGATACTGGGGAGCGAGGAGGTAAATGGATAGGTGTTGCACCTTCTCCAGTTACAGCGGAAGGTGCCGTAGGGCTACGGGGTTGGGGCAGGGTGTCGGGGATGGGGGAAGTGTGGACCAGGGTGCCCCAGAAGGAACAGTCCCTGCGGAAGGCAGACAAGGGAGGGGTGGGGAGTATGTGTCTGGTGGTGGCACCTCGCCGGAGGTGGCGGAAATGGCGCCTGATGTCCTTGTTACCACATAGCCTAACATTACACACTACCTGTTGTTAGTAACTAACAGTCTCCACTAACGACTATTCACCCTCCCAGTCTGATCGTTATCAACTCCTTTGTCCATCCAATTGTTCTTCTCTTTCTTTAGGGGCTCTATCCTATCATTTACTCCCTACCCCACCCCCTCCTATTTTCTACATATAAACTGACGTTTTCCCAGCCACCATCAGTTCTGAGGAAGGGTCACTGGACCCAAAATATTAACTCTGGTTTTCTCCTTCACAGATGCTGCCAGACCTGCTGAGCTTTTCCAGCAACTTCTGTTTTTGTTCCTGATTTACAGCATCCACAGTTCTTTTGGTTTTTATTTGGTTTTTAACTCATTGCCACATCTCTTCCAGGAATGCCCACCTTGAAGAAGTTCTGCTCCTCTCTCTGACAGGATTTCCATTCCAATCTCTCTTCTGGCCTACCGACATTAATTTCACTGTCACTCCTGGTGTTTGACCAGGTATTTGCTAAAACTCGTTTCCACAGACGTATCACATTCCTCTGTGACTGCCTCTGTCTCAGACTCACCCCATGTGGATTCCAATTGAAGTTTCATCCCTCATGTTTTGAATCCTCCCAGGATCACAGATATCTCCGTGATGTTCAACGGATAGCTACTCTCGCTGTATCCTGAGATCCACACTCAGTGCCATGCGGCGCCACATGCACACTCTTAACCTTTCTCTTCAACGGCATCGCAACGTGCTGGCTCAGGGCTGCACCACTCCGCAGTTCCACTTCATCCTCCGGCTCATTCAAACTTTTTCTTTTCTTTTTCAGGCATCAAGGCCCACAATTTGCAACAACTCAAAAATACCCATGGTCCTCTGGAACCTTCCTCTCCTGTCCTTCCCTCTGACTCCCAATTCCACCTTCTGTTGGGTATTCACCATCCCTCCCAACCTTCCGCTCTCCGATGCTGAACGCTCCCTACTCAGCAAAGGCCTCAGCTTTATTCCTCTGTGTCTCCACCTTAACAACATTCGAGCACGACATGACGCCGAACTCTTCTTCTGCCGTCTTCACCTCCGTGCCCATTTCTTTGAATGAGTCCTCTTCCCGTCCCACAGACCCTTTCGCCCAGGTCCAACACTTTCCCTCCACCTGGACACCTCCCTCCGGCCTTTTACCTGCACTCGATCTGATTATTGAGAACGGTCGACGTGACATTAGTCTTCTCAGTTTCCCTGTCCCCCTTACCAAATCCAATCTATCTCCCTCTGAACTGACTGCACTCCGTGCACTCAGATCTAATCCTGACTTTGTTATTAAGCCTGCGGATAAGGGTGGTGCTGTTGTAGTCTGGCGTGCTGACCTCTACCTTGCAGAGGCTGAGCACCAGCTCTCAGGTACCTCCTCCTACCTTTCCCTAGACCATGACCCCACCCTGACGCATCAGGCCATTGTATCCACTACAGTAACTGATCTCATTTCATCTGGTGATCTCCCCACCTCCACTTCCAAGCTAATAGTCCCCCAACCCTGCACAGCTCGTTTCTACCACCTGCCAAAAATCCACAAACAGGACTGTCTGGGCAGACCCATTGTTTCAGCCTGGTCCTGCCCCACAAAACTCATCTCTTCCTACCTTGACTCAGTCTTCTCTCCCCGGTCCAATCCTTGCCCACGTATTTCGTGATTCCTCTGAAGCCTTATGCCAGTTTCAAAACTTCTCGTTTGCAGTTTCCAGCCGCCTCCCCTTTACCATGAACATGCAATCCTTTTACACATCCATTCCCACCAGGATGGTCTTAGGGCTCTCCACTTCTTCCTGGAGCAAAGACCTGAACCATCACCACTCACCACCACCCTCCTCTGCTTGGCCGAACTCATCTACACCCTCAACAACGTTTCTTTTAACTCCTCTCATTTTCTTCAGGTAAGAGGGGTGGCCATGGGTAACTATATGGGCCCCAGTTATGCCTGTCTCTTTGTGGGGTACATGGAACATTCCTTGTTCCAGTCCTATTTTGGCCCCCACCCACAACTCTTTCTCTGATATCATCGGTGCTGCTTCCCCCTGTCGTCTGGAATTGGAAAAGTTCATTGATTTCGCCTCCAATTTCCACCCTGCCCTCACTTACACCTGGTCTATCTCTGACTCCTCCCTTCCCTTCATCGACATTTCTGTTACCATTTCTGGGGCTAGACTGGCCACTAATATCCACTACAAACCCACTGACTCCAACAGCTACCTGGACTATACATTCTTACACCCTGCTTCCTGTAAAGACTCCATCCCATTCTCTCAGTTCTTCTGTCTCCGTTGTATATGTTCAGATGAGGCCAATTTCGACAAGGGAGCGGCCGAAATGTCCATCCTCTTCCTCAACCGAGGATTCCCCAGCTCCGTTGTCGACAGGGCCCTCACCCGAGTCTGACTCATCTCCCACACTTCTGCCCTCACCCCTTCTCTACCTTTCCTCAACAGCGATAGGGTTCCCCTTTTCCTTACCTACCATCCCACCAGCATCCGCATCCAGAAGATCATCAGACATCATTTTCACCACCTCCAGCGAGCTGACACCTACAGACACATATTTGCCACCTTTCCCTTGTCTGCCTTCCACAGGGACTGCTCTCTCTGGGACACACTGGTCCACACTTCCCTCATCGTTAACACCCCTCCACAGCCCTACAGCACCTTCCTGTAACCGGTGAAGATGCAATACCTGCCCATTTACCTCCTCCCTCCCCAGTATCCATGGGCCCAAACGTAACTTACAGGTGAAGCAACACTTCGCCTGCATTTCCCAGAATCTAGTCTACTGCATTTGCTGCTCACAATGTGGTCTCCTCTACACTGGGGAAACGAAGCATAGACTGGGTGACGTTCATCTACGCTCTGCTCGCAAAAAAGACCCTGAACTACCTGTTGCCTGTCACTTTAACGCAGCACCCTGTTCCCTGGCCAACATGTCTGTCTCTGGCTTGCTGTAGTGTTCCAGTGAAGCCCAATGCAAGCTGGAAGAACAACACCTCATTTTCCGCTTGGGGACCCTGCAGCCCTCCAGAATCAATATTGAGTTCAACAATTTTAAGGCCTAAATTCTCCCATGTCCCAGCACCCCACGCCACACACCAGGCCTTGTTATCACAATTGTTAGTCACTAACAGTCCCCATTAACAACTATTCACCCTCCCAGTCTGATTGTTATCAACTCCATTGTCCATCCAACTGTTCTTCTCTCTCTTTAGGCTCTATTCTATCATTTACTCCCTGCCCCACCCCCTCCCTATTTTCTGCATATAAACTGACATTTTCCCAGCCACCATCAGTTCTGAGGAAGGGTCACCGGACCCAAAATGTTAACTCTGATTTTTTTTCTTCACAGATGCTGCCAGACCTATTGATCTTTTTCTGTTTTGCATTCTGAAATCATTATTACTCTGAGCCACACTTCCAGCCTTCCATGACTCAGACCCTTCTTCCAAGTACTCCAAATGGCAAAACTTCATGCCCTCAACCTTTCAGTACAACAGTGCTTACAGCAACAATTCTCAAAAGTGTTGACAGAGCCCAGGGTCAAGCACTATGTAGTTCTGAGTTACAGATTTTAGTTCTTTCAGATTTTCCAATTCAAATACTCCCAAACCCACAACTAAACTTCCAAGTTATTTGCTAGCCACTAGAAAATGAAATGTTACTAGAGAAGCACAATCCCTTCTTCATTTGTTGAACATAGTCAACTTTCTAACACAAAATAAACTGATATACAAAATGCAAATTACTCAATGTTACTTTTAAGAGCTTAGTTGCTTACAATTCCATACTAAATTGTAATCTGTTTTGTAAGGCTAGATTTGGGGACAAAAGGAGAACTCCAGTGTTGAGCTCAGAGTGCAACCACTTAACAGCAAGGGCTTATGTTAAAATCTGAATCATTACCCTTCCCAAGGCAGTTGGGAGTGACTACAGAATTGGTGGGTGAGAACAGAAACTGGATCAGGATCCCAATCAGGCTGGGGATTGAACAAAATGTTGCATTAAGGAACTGCTAGTGTTGGGAGGGAGAACCGAAGCCTGGTGAGAGCCAGGAACCTATTGTGGGACATTGGGAAGTGGACTTAAGGGATCTTCAGAAAAGGAACATTTTTATACTTACTTCGACCATGTTGCTTTTCTTCATCAGATTCAGCATGATGTGGGTTTGCCAAAATGTTTACTTAAAATGGTGTCACAGAACCCTTGACATTGGTTTGCATGTAAAGTAGGTCCCTACCTGCCTTGAGCAGGTGGTCATTCCATGTGTGACCTGAGGTAAATAAAAGTAAAAAATATTAGGAACATGTCATAGGCTCCATCTCTGCCTGAAATATTCCCACTGGGTGTACAGGATTAAAATTGAGCCTTGCATTTCCTTAATTCAAAAACTACACTGTCCTTTGACAGATGGAATATTTCATTCAAACTTAAAACAAAAAATAATCAATGTTACTCCAAAAAAAACGTTTTTAAATTTATTCTACTACAGTTTCCCAGTTTCCATGTCATTGTGTTCTGAATTTCTGTAGGCTCATTAGAACTGCAATGCATTTAAAAATAAAGTGTGTTTAACATGCAGAGAAACTATAGTCTGGCACTTCACTGAAAGATTAATTACTTAATGCTTTTACACTCTGCGTCGTTAACAATACTATCTGTACAGCATTCAGCAAAAAGGGATTTGTTTTGATTCCATTCTAAATGTCTTGCAATTAATCTTTTACAATGGTCCTCTTTGTGACTTTTCAACTATCCCACTCATACACAATTGGAAAGTCATCCTATCGTATTTCCTCATACCCATGTTGCATCGATGAAACATGTTTTACTCTACATTTGTATTTGTCCATACCAAGCTTTATTCTAGTGACTTTGCTTGTACCCTTTCAAAAATGTCAATATAATTCCCAAATTGTGGAACCTAATATAGCACTCAATATTCTAAGTACTTATTAAAATTTTATATAGCCTCATCATTACCTCTTCGATTTTATATTTTATATCACTTGTAATAAAACCTGGAATTCAATTAGTTTTTTTATGGCCTTATCAACATGTGGGAACTTATCAAACCATTGTGACCTCAGCAGCGTGATGCCTGGGGGAGATTTTAATCACATATATATAAAATACATATATAGCGTGTAACAACAGAAAAACAGATATCATACACTTTTTAAATCTGTCTTATACTTATAAATCTTTGAAAGTCTAACTAATTCTTTTTAATCATTGGAACAATGATGTTGATTAAATTGAGGATACAAATTAATTAAACTTTCTCATCAAAATTAGAGTCAGCTCTTATGCAAATTACTTGAGCAATTTGAAACCTGTCAAAGAGTTTCTAATGAATAAACGTGAGCCCTTCTACTTTAATCTGAATGTACCTCTCAAACATTCTCGTCACTTCAGAAAACAACTTCTCTCTAAGCAGTTTTAATTGTTTCTGTTTCTTGTGACTTTATATATCTGTCCCTGCTACGAGGGAACATTATTGACTTTGTATGTGCCAGGAAGCATCTCCTAGAAACAAATTTCCCAGAGTATGGGGCTGCTAGCATGTTGAAGTGAGTTTTGGTTCATGGCTCATTGGCAGTGGTATGAGGGAATTGGAGCTGTGACACTCGTGCGGTCTGCACCTGAAGTGGACATGACCTATATTTTGGTGAGCAGTGTAACTAGGGAAACAGAGACACTTTCATTATAAACACTGAGGGCAGGGAATCACATTTGTGAAGATGTAGTTAATTAAACAGCAGAGACAAAGAAAGATGAAAAGGTATTGAAATGGGAAATGTTAAACAAATAAATGCTTGGCAGTTAAACATTGTTAATGGAGACTACAATTTGAAGCTTTAGCTCTTGCACTTATCAGAATTAGGACAGAAGAAACAGAATTTAGAGAAAAAAAAATACCATTTTATAAAGCCTGAGAGGGTTTTGGTTGGTTGGGTCATCATGAGTGATGCAACAAGAACAGTTAACTGTCTATCTTAATTCGCAGATCAGGCAAGTTGTTTCTGAATGGTCAGGTCTTTGCCATGGGGGGTGCAGCAGTGTTTGGCTATCCTCATGATCCCTTTTTTTGAAAAGTTGTTATGTATGTGCAAAGGTGAAATGGAAATAAAACAGGGTCCTGAGTATATATGTATACAATAGCTTCTAGAATATGCAAGTGTACCACACTGTGAGCCTGGCTGATGATCTTAAACTGGTTTCCACTCAAAGTCTTAGTACAGTCCAGCTTATTTAATAAACAATTTTCAAAGGCAGCATCATATCTAATGTTGGATAAACTTTCTGAGGCTTGCAAACACAGGCTGGTTGAACACAAGCAGCATGCTGCCCACTGTGAATGGTCAATAAAACATGTTGTTTGACGTGATCGATCATCTACATTCCTGGCAGACACTGGCACTACAATCCATATTTCACATTACTCATTCGTGTGGCCGGCAAAACATCTTTTTGGCTTGAAATAGCATCTGTTAGTGAAGGAAACCACCAATGTGAATCTGGAATTAGAATAGTTAGGTCGTTGTTTTGGACTGGCACATGTCAAAAATAACCATAACTTTTTCAAACTTCACCAGATTTTTTCTTTCTCTTTCAGGCATCAAGACCACCATTTCGGAGGAAGGATCACTCGACCTGAAATGTTAACTCTGATTTCTCTCCACAGAATGCTGCCAGACCTGCTGATCTTTTCCAGCAATCTCTGTTTTTGTTGCTAGGATTAAGGGTCACTGTTTAAAAATAAAGAGTCATCTATTTAAGAAAGATGAGGAGAACATTTTCCCACAGAGGTTCTCAAGAATTCACTAACTCAAAAGGTGATATATGCAGTCTTTGCATCTTATTAGGGACAGGACGTGACGGGATGGGACAGAACAAGACATGTATGAAAGATCAGAGGCAGCCAGGAATACGAAGCAATCATAATCCTATCAAATGGCAGAGCAACCAAGTTAACCAAATGCATTTGCTTCTCATTCATATATTGATTCGTAAGCCAAATTGAATTGAATGTTTCCCCTGATTTCTGAATTTTAGCAATGTTAAAAACCAAAGAACTTTCCATTGATCTTGAGAAGTGTTTAACATATTCCACAAGCTATTATTCTCTATGGAACAAAAATTCAGCAGTCTTTCATTCATTGTTGTAAACTTTAATGTATAGTTAAAACCTTCAACATAATTTACCCCACTGATCTGACACTGTCCAGACTGGAGGAAAAGGAAGATATCAGCAAATTAGATTAACTTGAAAAGTATAATTAATTTATATGCAAAAGCACATGTGCAAAAATGTAGAGGTACAATTTAAAAGCCCGCCTGACTTTAATGCAAAACATAACAAACATTCCCTTTGGTTATGGACTTTTTGACTTCCAAAACTTTAGACTCACTGGTCTACATAACTCGCTAGATTTCACAAACCAAAATTCAAGACAAATGTAATGTAAAAGTAGAACATCCTTTTAACATGCAAACTTATCTGTGCATAACAAGATTTGCAACACAATTTTGCACACCATAAATGGAGGCAATCATACTGTCACCTTTTGATTAGAGCTCGACATTAACAAACCTTTGTCGACAATGATTCATTTTTCTCATTCATATTCATTATCTTGGAAAATGTTTGGTTTGAAGGGATATTGTAAACATTGGTAACATGAAGAGATAAAATTAAATGTTTATTCCAGTGTCTCATTCTCATTTCAAGTCCAAAGTGACATCCATGCGGCACACACCCATTACTGAAGTGGGTCATGCAGGATGTCACTGTGGTGGGATTGTCATTAAATTGGCCTCCACAGCCCTGTGTGACAATGAGTTCCACAGGTTAACTATGCTTAGGCTGAAGACATTTATTTCATCTCGCACAGCTGAATACACAATAATGATGCCCACAACATCACTATTTATACAGGTAAGTTGGTGTTGAGTTGCAATTTGTCCTGAATTGGTGGGATTGTTTGTTGGTTTGTTCCACTACTTAAAATGGTGAAGTATGAAGGCAGCTGTGTATTGCCTGTGATGAAAGCCTTCAATCTCACTTAAAGGTTTTTTGCTCAAATTACTTATTTCCAGATATGGATGCCATGGTTTCTATCTATCTTCTCCTTGAACATGGCAGGGAAAATGTGTGAAGACAACACAGAAGAGATCAAGCTGCTCAAAATCTATGCAGAGTTTTCATGGAACAACTCTCTTACCTCAGCATTAGCCAGAAACAGTGTATGTGACATCTATGATTCAGTAAGGAAGTATTCTCTAAAATCTGCCTGTCTTGCAAGCAGATCTGTAGAATGAAACTAGAATTGCCTGTTGCTGTGAAGCTGACCATAGTTACAAATGTCTTTGGGCCATCTATAGTATCTCACAGTTCACCATCCACTTTTGCATAAAACAGGAGAAAACATTGTCTTCCCTATTTCCAGAAGAATCACAAGAACCACATGGGTTTAGCAGAATAGAGGGCTTCCTGCTGCTATAGAGGGCCGTAGATGGTTTTGTGGGTGTTGCATCTAAGTGCAATGATTTATTATAATCACAATGTACAGCTGGATTCAACCATATTCAAAGTATTATGCAGGTTGATGCTAGTATGTGGTAGCATAGAACATAGAACATTACAGCGCAGTACAGGCCCTTCGGCCCTCGATGTTGCGCCGACCTGTGAAACCAATCTGAAGCCCATCTAACCTACACTATTCCATTATCATCCAAATGTTTATCCAATGACCATTTAAATGCCCTTAAAGTTGGCGAGTCTACTACTTTTGCAGGCAGGGCATTCCACGCCCTTACTACTCTCTGAGTAAAGAACCTACCTCTGACATCTGTCCTATATCTATCACCCCTCAATTTAAAGCTATGTCCCCTTGTGCTAGCCATCACCATCTGAGGAAAAAGGCTCCCATTGTCCACCCTATCTAATCCTCTGATCATCTTGTATGTCTCTATTAAGTCACCTCTTAACCTTCTTCTCTCTAACGAAAACAGCCTCAAGTCCCTCAGCCTTTCCTCATAAGACCTCCCCTCCATACCAGGCAACATCCTGGTAAATCTCCTCTGCACCCTTTCCAATGCTTCCACACCCTTCCTATAATGCGGTGACCAGAACTGTACACAATACTCCAAGTGCAGCCGCACCAGAGTTTTGTACAGCTGCAACATGACCTCATGGCTCCGAAACTCAGTCCCTCTAACAATAAAACATAACACACCGTACGCCTTCTTAACAACGCTATCAACCTGGGTGGCAACTTTCAGTGATCTATGCACATGGACACCGAGATCTCTCTGTTCATCAACACTACCAAGAATCTTACCATTTATGGCGCCTTTAATTTACAGTTCCATTATATCACCAACATTTCAGCCACTGCTTAAATCCTAACATAAAAACAAAAATAGCTGGAGAAAACTCACAGGTCTGCAGATATCTGTGAATAGAAAGCAGAGTTATTGTTTCAGAACTGAAGAAGGGTCACTGGACTTGAAATATTATTTCTACTTTCTCTCCACAAATGCTGACAGACCTGCTGAGTTTCTCCTGCAATTTCTGCTTTTGTTTCAAATCTTCAGCATCTGTGGTTCTTCGTTTCACTAAAATCCTGACGTTGTTGTTCTAACAAGGCCTACCTACTTGTCCCCTTGTGCCATGATCTAGTGTGTTACCCGTGCACATATGGACAGCATGCATGTCACAAAAGCCATGCTGGCAAATAAAGTATTATCATCAGACCACTGGAACAACCTAAGTAACATTTCCACTGCTGTGGATGAGCCCACTGTAATCTCCAGAGGACAATGCAGGATTGTTCATTGTCTACTGTATCCCACACACCTTCACTTTCATGAAAGCACAGCCCTTTGTCTCCAGGCATATAGAGTTGCTGAAGAGGAGAAAATAAAACATAATTTTCTGAGAAACAACATTAAATTCAGGCCCATTTTACGTTCAAGTATGTTTCATGAGCACTGCGATGAAGTATATGGGATAACTTTCACTGCTTGCCTTACCATCAATCCATGCCCTCTCTCACCCATCCCCAGCTTAATCGTCTTCAAAGAAGGACCAGTAGTCGGAATTCGGATCGATATCTTATGTACACAGTCTTTCGCCTCAATGAACTTTCAGACAGGCTTTTCAAAATAAGGCAGAAATACATTTAAGTATTCAAGTCAAGTGTCTAGATTTGTTATCCACTTTTAAAAAGAAACAGGTGGGACAGGATTTCATTCATCCCAGTTCCATTTGCTACAGGCATTAAAAGGGCAATAAAAGGTGGCACGGTGGTTCAGTGGTTAGCACTGCTGCCTCACAGCACCAGGGACCCAAGTTCATTCCACCCTCAGGCGACTGTCTGTGTGGAGTTTTCACATTCTCCCCGTGTCTGCATGGGTTTCCTCCCATAGTCCAAAGATGTACAGGTTAGGTGGATTGGCCATGCTAAATTGCCCATAGCGTTCAGTGATGTGTAGATTAGGAGTGTTATAGAGGGGTGGGATGTTCAGAAGTTTATGGCACCTCCCAAAAAAAAATAACATGAATATATTTTAAAATCATTCATGGAATCAGAAGGAGCAGATGTGTTTCTCGAGGCTCCAAGAAAATACACCACTTCAATACTGGATCATTATTGTCACCATCATCCGTTCCCCACAATAGACTCCACATGGGAACATTCTGCATAGCCACCTATTTGTATTGATTGCTGCTTGACTTAATATTTGAAGGAAATGGCTGTTTTTCACTTGAAAACATTCAGCTGATCAGAAATGTAATTCTTTGACAGATCTATTTATTGCCAATAGTATGGAATGTTCACACTGGTGAACATATCCTTGCCCTACACTCTTCACATTTACTGAATAACACAAGTTTTACAAGCAACTCTTTGCCAAATCAGATATTCTGAGAAGCAACCTTAAAGCCAGACGGAAGAATCCATCTTTTGAGATTGTTTCACCATTTCCGTAAGAGCTTTGATTTTCCACCTACTATGGAATCACATAGAGGACAACAGTCACACGCCTGATCAATACTCCCCACTTTATGAAAAGAAAGCTCAGAAACATACATTTTTTTTTATTCATTTGCGGGATGTGGGCGTGGCTGGCTGACCAGCATTTATTGCCCATCCCTAGTTGCCCTTGAGAAGGTGGTGGTGAGCTGCCTTTTTGAACCGCTGCTGTCCTTACTAACATCTTCAGTTTGAAGCCATTACTTTTAAAACCAGCACACCCTCCCACCTCTCCACCCAAGCCCACCTCCCACCATCATAACCTTTCATAATACAATCCAGCAGGCAAAATATCCACAATAGCCATCCCACTGGGTATTCACTCCTATTATAGAAATCTCCTTGGGACTAATGTTGCTTATAGCACTCTTGAAATCTATACAATTTAAAGATGCAAATCAGCTCCACAGTTCAATGCATCATTTACTCTTACGTTGAACCTGAATCAAAACTAGTTGTGGCAGAGTTGTATGTTATGAGTCTGTCTCATAGTGGTGGAATGGAACATCATAGGATAAAATAATACCCAGACGGAAGAACTGCACAAAATTAAAACCAAAAGAACTGTGGATGCTGTAAATTAGAACCGTTAACAGAAATTGCTGAAAAGCTCAGCAGGTCTAGCAGCATCTGTGGAGAGAAATGAGAGTTATTGTTTTGGGTCGAGTGACCCTTCCTCACAATGGAAGAACTACACTATGGGTTTGAGAACGTGAAGGCAGGGTGAGAAATTTGATCAATGCATGGACTTGCTAAGGTCAGCAAGTGTTTGCGAACTGATTTGGAACAATGTTAAAATTGTGACAGAAAAAGTCTTCTTTGCATGTGACCATTAAAAAAGCCTCATTTGTTCCTGCATTGGAGATTGATAAGGGTGTAAAAGTTAACACCTGGGCAACTGCCAGTGTTTATGGAGGAGTGGCCTTGAGATTAGAATTCAGAGAGGGTACATCTTCAAAAAAGACAAAGATGCAATTGAAAGCTAATTAATTGGGAAAACACAACTATTACTTTCTATTGCACAAAGCAATAGCAAAAGTAAATATATAAATAAATGTTTGAAAGACAACTTGTGTTGCAGTGCGCAGTGTGATTTGGTCAACCACTCTGAAGACACACTTAGAGATCTGTTGACAGATTAACCTTCTGACAGGGACCCGAGCTCGTGAGATTTCTAAACAGTTCATCATTCTGAGCATGTACTATTGCTTAGTAGTTTAATGATGGTTTACCACATTTAGTGGAACAGTATCCAAGATGCGATATGTCATTGATATCTGGGTAGGAAACTGTCAACAAAATAGTAGGGGTGGGATGTGAGGTTTAGCAATGCCCAAGTAATAATGCTGCAAATTTGCATTAAGAATACCTGTTTGCCAACTAGGGAGCTGGTAGCTCAGTATGTGGACAATTGGTCTGCATTACAGAGTAATGCCAATATCATGGGTTCAATTCCCACACCAGCTAAGGTTCCAATGAAGGAGTCCTCAACCTTTCCCCTCACCTGAAGCTTCCAGCTGTTTCTTTCTAATGAGAAAACAGCCCTATGGTCTGATAGGACTATGTTGACTTTACTTTTACTTGCCAACTAGTCCAGAAAAATTCCTTCCCAACCCATTGAATTCATAAAAACAGTGAGCAGTTAATTTCACTTCATTTCATTTCATTTGATTACACCATATTCTATAATTGAAATCAAACTGAAGCTTATCATCTGGAAAATGAAATGATTTCTAAGTGCTACTGAAAAATATTTTCTGAATTTCTTGCTTTCCCTTCTTTATTTCATATTTCATTGTTTGAATAGCGATCGATATTAAATTTCAATACTTGTTTCAAACTAACTATTGTGTTAACATCAAAGTGTTTTGCGTGTTCCCTTGCTTCATAAAACAATGTGTTCTTAATCTAGCAATTTCAGGTCACGAAATGAAAAGAACAAACTCAGTTCCAACAGTGGTGATATAATTAGGTTATCACATCTGATACATAGCTGAAATGCTTACACAAGAGAAAGCTAATTATAAGGTTATAGAATGTTACAGTCTTGAAAAATACACACAGAATTGAAGCAATCCCTCTTCATGACAAAATTAAATAGTCTCCTGTTCGTATCTGTCCCCTTGCTTTTGAGGGCTTTTTACCCACGTGATAAATAGATTTCTGTAACCTTATATAATCTATTTTAGTACAACAGATTTGCAGTTTTCCAAGAAAAAAAGACAGAATAGAGGATTTGATCTTGAAAACTCTTGAAATCTAACACTCAATAATAAAATCTATTCAATTCATAGGAAGTATGGCAGGACAGACTCGATGGACCAACGAGCCTCTTCTGTACTGTATGATTGTATGATTATATAAAGATTAGGTACAAATTTAGATCACTCATCCACTTAAGGTTCTCTGCCATTCATTTATATTATGACTGATCTGCACCTCAATATCATTTACCTGTCACCATATCGATTTTAAGTTTCAATTCTCCTCACCCGCAGCCTTCTGAGGAGGGTGTTCCAGATTTCAAATGTTTGTAAATGTAGGTTTCAGAAGCCAATGGCCTTTATTAATAATGTAATGAACCATTGAATGCAATCCGGCAAAAAATGGGAAACAAATTTCAGAATTCCCTATAACAGAAATGCAATGTGAATCAATCAGTTAATGCCAGTCATTCTTAATGTTGCATGAGGAAAAATGTGTGTAAGTCTGGACAATATATATAGGTTTTTGCTGACTTCAAGAAGATTCATAGATGAATGATAGGCTTGGATTCAGCAGTTTAAATCTTGTTAAACAGGATGTAGCAAACTGGAATGTTTCGTCACTTTGGCAATTTAAATACACAAGTTAATCACCAACTCTATATTTTTCATATGACTTATGAATTAGCCAAATGTGGGAACAAGTTATGAAACCTACATCAAAAAATGTGGCATTTACCTGCTTTGCAATTAAGAAAGATCACTGAATGATTTATAGCAAAACTTGTAGAATTCAAAATGATTCCTTTCATTTTCTCGTGAATTCATTCTCTTATTCTCAGTTTATCTGGAGTACATGCCAGCTGGTGTCATATTTAACACACTGCCAGGGTCAGAAGTATATCTGCATAACAAGTCTTGATTGAATTTATGATCAGTCATTCTCCCAAGATCAATGCTATTGGTGTTGCAAAGAGACAATTGAAGCTAACCAAACACTGAGTCACCCATGCAATGTGAGAGAAATAAAATAAAATATCTTGCACAAAGTTACCAAGAGACGAAGGGACGACATTTCATCTTTCATGAAACAACATGTTAAAAATAAAAACGAAATGCCCCATAACATCTTTCTGGATTGATTTGTAGGATTACTGGAAAATTATGAAGTAACAGGTCAGTGAACTAGTCACCTATGAGGACTAACTGAAATAACTGAACATCATCATACGTGTGTTAAGGAGAGGAGTTTGAGCCCCTCTGATAATTAAATCGAAACACAAGCCCCCAAACTGTTATCGTGGGATTAGAGGTTCCCTTCTAATAATTAAACCTAAAACACCCAGAAAAACATGCCTTGCCTTTATAATCTATTAAAAAGTGTGGTTAAATGAAAGAAAATCCCTGATATTCACTTTATAAGTAACAAATAACAATTTATTTAGTTAACTCTAACAGTGAACAAATTAACGGAATTGTTAACAAAGTGAACAATTTCCCCTTAATTACTAACTATTCCCTAACTGAACTAAATTCTACTGGTGTGTTGTTCCAATAAAAACAAGTCACACTCATATAAACCTATGTAATAAGAAAATAAATCAAAACTTAGTCTCTCAAAGTCCACACACCTTTCTTCCAATGATCCGGCTATCAGGGATGTATTCTCTATGAGGTCTTCTGTGAGAACTCTTAGCTAGAAGTGCCGTGGTACTTTTTATGGATAGATGATGCTTTCTTAGAAAGGTTGGTGATTTGTGAGAGCTAGATTCTTATTTCTCAGAGATAATAGGAACTGCAGAATCTAGAGAATCTGAGACAACAAGGCGTAAAGCTGGATGAACACAGCAGGCCAAGCAGCATCATAGGAGCAGGAAGGCTGACGTTTCGGGCCTAGACCCTTATTTCTCAGATGGTGGTTTGCTCTCACCCCGATTTTCAAAAACCCTCTCCTTCTATACCTTGGATGGCATATCAATTTTCTTACAATAACATTGGTCTGAGGTTGTCAAAACTATCAGATTTAAATTCAATCTGTTTTCAATCATTAAGTGCTGTGTTTAAATTAATTGGCTGATTCCAGTTAGATGCCAAATATCAAAACAAGACTAAGGTTTCCAATCATAGACAATTGTTACATGTTTCAATTTCAGAACTGGCTGTACATCTTCAGTTACATACAGACACATATTTTGACACATTTTTATTTCTCTGTATAAATATCTAGGCTTTAAAAAGCACATTTTTCCCTTATCATTTTTTTACAAACAAATTCTAGCTTCCTGCCTTCTAATTCATGAGTACTTTAGACAACTTCATAATACTTGCAAAATTTGATGGTCTGACCTTTTCCTTAAAAACATTTTTCATTTCTTGAAGAGTAACATCTCTTTTAAGCAAAACCCAGTGTATTCCTACCATAACTTGAAACAACCTCATCATGTTACAGCAGATTTTAGGGAGTCATAGCGTCATACATTCATGTAGCATAGAAGTCGACACTTTGGTCCCACTGGTCCATTCCAAACAAGTTGCCTGAAATAAACCTATCCCACTTGCCTGTGTTTGGCCCATATCCCTCTAAACCTGTCCTATTCATGTATCTGTTCAAATGTCTTTTACATGTTGTAACTGTATCTGCATCTACCACTTCCTCTGGCTGTTCATTCCGGATATGAAATACTCTCTGTGTGGACAATTTGATCCTTAGGTACTTTATAAATCTTTCTTTGCTCACCTTAAAAGTATGCAACCTAGTTTTGAACTCCCCCACTGTAGGGAAAAGACCTCGGCTATTCGTTCTTTCCATGCCCTTCATGATTTTATAAACGTCTATAAGTTCGCTGCTCAACCTCAAAAGCTCCAGTGAGAAAAGTCCCAGCTTATCCTCCCTCCACTCCCAGCAAAATCCTGGTTAATCTTTTCTGAACCATCTTCAATTTAATGATATCCTTCTTATAGCAGGGCAACCAGAACTATACACAGTATTTCTTTGTTAAATTTCCAGTCCTGCCCAATGTCCATTTACAAATTTTAAACAACAGAATAGGAACATATCTCAACCAGTAATTAACTTAGCGTGAGACCCACAATTAACTCACTTTCATCAGTTAATATTCTCAAATTCTTCCAATAGTGAAAACTTTCTTCACACAGGATAAGAAAGGAGTTGTCAAAACACAGCAAGTATGTGCACAGCGAATTCAGCGTGAGTTCTTCAAATATTTTCTAATCAACATGTTCGGGGATGTTAGCACGCACTTCTGGGAACAACTGGGACTTGAACCTTGGATTCCTGGCCCAGAGGTAAGGAATAACCACTGAACCACAAAAGCCCAAGTGTGAATTCTTTCTGCTCCATCATGCAAAGCACTAAAGCTGTGTTTAGTGTCCAAGTGTCTTTTACATTTTGCAACTGTATCTGCATCTAAGTTGTGCTTAGTGTTTCCAAGAAACATCGTGAATGTTTGCTGGAAACAATTTGGCAGCAAAAGGTTTGCCATAATTCTGATCCGGCAGCATTTGTGGAGAGAAACAGAGTTAACATTTCAGGTCAATAACCATTTATCAGAGCTTCTGGAGGGTTAACAATTTAACCACTGTATCCAACACCCCTAATTACAATTAGCATATCACCAGATTTAAATTACTTAAGCACAGCAGAATGTACTCACCTATTTATCTACTTTCACATCAATAATAAACCACTACAATTATGCCCAAAAATTGGCATGTTAATACATATTTCAAATACATGGGTTAGTTGAACAATTAGGGACATGTTTTGCACATACATTTCCTTGCACTGTCATCTGAGCTTCATAAAGCTTTATTCTTTTTAACAGCAGGGTTCCTTTTTAGTTATGTATCTTATTGGTACAAGAAATATTTACCTCTTTTTGACAGTGATATATTTAGCTAAATTCACCCTTTTGTCAGCGTGGCGTATGTTGTGGCCATGTTCTACAGAACCAAGTGACATGCCTTGAGTAGATACATTAGCACCAATGTGTTAATCTAAGTTACCTGTATACTGAGTCTCAGAAGTAGATGGTCTTGATAAACAGTGTATGTCTTTTACATAATAATTAATTATTAGATACATATCATCTCAGTTACATGGCAGTCTCTTCTGGAATATTAGGTTCAACCTAAAAGTAAGTATCCATTACTGTTATCTGCATTGGACTTAGTACTAGAACAACAAATTAAAGGGACCAAGAAAACACATCTTAGCTCCTCCCAAGTATAGTCCTTTCTATCCTGATAGGTGAAGATTACGTTGTGATGTTAGTTAACTCTTCCATATATGAACTGCCTTATATCACATCTCCGTCCAGACATTTTACTGGTTATTAAATTATTTATACAGCAGTTTGAGGTAAGAATTGTAGGTTTACTCCATCTCCCCCGCACTCCCCCCTCCCCGGTTTGTGGAGTTGTGACAATTTGTGGATGCCAAAGGCCGTCAGCTTGATAAAACCTATCTGATTGGCTTTTGAATAACTGAACAGTTTATGAATGTGAATAATACTGGCAGAATTGAACTCCTGAAAAGGCAGTGAAATAACTGGAGCCTGAAGAAAGCCAGTTTATTTTCTCCTACCAGTTGTTGTAAGCTGTTGTTTTTAACTAATAAGTCAAAGACTTGACAATTCATGAACCAGTCACTCTGTGCCTCATGTGAAGAACTGAGAGAACCTGAAGGATAAATTGAATCCTGAGGACTGGTGTTATTGAATTGTTTCCCCTGTGTTTTCTTTCCCTCCAACATAAAACCAATTTTTCTTTTTATCTCTCTGTATTTGTTTATAGGGTTTCTTGGAAAGGAGTTAGAGTTTTTTAACTGATAATGTGAGATGTTTACAGTTTATGGTTGTTTACCTGTGGTTAAAATCTATTTATTTGTAATAAATAGCAGTTGTTTCAGTACCAAAATTTGATCCATGTGTTCTGTTAATCTCAGTCAATCTGAGAAGTAATTTAGTGACTATGCAGACTTTGATTTTTTTTATAATGGCTCTTGAAATAGCAATTCCTGATTGCTACCCCAGTGAGAATCATAAATTTGTGCAGTACATTACAGAAAAGGCCCTTCAGTCAATGAGTCTGTCCTGCTAAAAGTACACTATTCCCTCTAAGTGTCCCACATTCCTGCACTAGGCCCATCACCTTGAATGCTAAGACACCTCAAATGCCTTTGGAAGATCTTTAGTTTCCTCAACCATGTCAGAGATAGTAGTTGTGTTTCTGAAAGATGTAATCTTGTCCTTTTGAAGTTGTAATGAGGTAAACTTTACATTCTCCCATGGATATCATCGGCATTTTATCAAAGGCAATCATAGACAATAAAGCTGACTGTGCTGCTTGAGTACAGCTTCTTCCAAACAACTGAATAGGCTTCATCAATAACCTATCACTCACTCATGGTGGTTGTAGCTTCAACGATGCATGATGATCAGAATTTGAACATTTATGCACAGTTGGAAGGCAATTGAATAATTCTTTCAAACCTGTGAAATCAATAGTATCTTCTGATCTCTCAGTCATGAATATTTGTTAGATCATAATGTAATTAATCTGAAGTGGTGTATTTTTCATTTGAGGCTCAACAAATATTCTCTGAGATCTTTGAAGTTTTCCTTTGTTGAGTGGGGTTACATTACTCACTGAAGTTTTATTTATGATTACTGAGCTTCTTCAACATGCTGTAGAATTTCAAGAGCACAGCATACATTTCTGCTCAAAATGGGAAATGTTGGTTTCTGATGACATACACCATTTTCATGCCATACTGGTCCTTGTATTTTAAGACGACATTCAGAATTCCTTTGATTTTGTGCCACATAGTAGAAGGATCTGTGCCATTCTTTCTGCGCAATGTAGATCTCTGTAGATTATAGTTTCATTCTCTTCAACTAAGGTATTTTTTTCAGCAAATACAGAAACACTGCTCCTCTGTCAAGTTTGAAATTGGTTTGTGACTATTAACCTGCATGATTTTTGTTGTATCTGGTTCAGTTGAGGCACATATTATTAGGAATGATTGAGTTGCATTAGGGTGACTATGTTATTTGGAGTTTTGTTCCAATTAAGCTCTGTCTTCATATTCTGGATTTTCCTTCAAAAGATGCTTGCTATAAGGTGACACCTTTTCCTGTGAACAGGAACGATTGTTTCCAAGATTCAATGGCTGTTTTTAGCTATTGCACACTCTCTGGAAATATCCCATTTACTTTTACAAAAATTGTATCAGCATAATAAAGCTCAACATTGTTTCGGTTTGTGTGAGGTTTTTAACTCCATGTCTGGAACAGTGAGCTCCTGCATCAAAGAATTTAAATTTGCTTCGTATTATTTCTGATGAAGGGTCTAGGCCCGAAACGTCAGCCTCTCTGCTCCTATGATGCTGCTTGGCCTGCTGTGTTCATCCAGCCTTGCACCTTGTTGTCTCGGATTCTCCAGCATCTGCAGTTCCTACTATCTCTAAATTTGCTTCATGCTGTTATATCATGTGGTGTTTTAGTTTGTTTTCATGCCTCAGAACTCTGACAAAATTTGATGAGTTTCTTGTAATACACTGGATTTCAGTTCCCATGATTCTCTTGCGCTGTTTTTGCATTTCAGCTCCTTCCACTATGTGACTAGTTCTTCCCAATGTGAGATCCTCTTTTGATGTTAATACAAATGAAGAAAAATAGAAATCCAGGATTGTAATTATATTGTTTAATTCTGTCTCAAACTAGTTTTAGTTATAAATAATCATAATCACAGCATCCTGACAATGTGTACAGACCATTAATAGAGCTGTCAACAGGTTCTCATGGAAGCTGTACTCGTGTATTAAAACTTATTGTCTCCATAATACGTTTTTACTTAACGTGTATAATAAATGATGACACAATATTATTAAATGTACTTGTCTCTTTTCTTTAAATCTATAATTTGAAACATAATCTGCTACTGGATGTACGTAATAAAGAAATGTGTTCTATTTTTGTTTTCTGAGCTTCTTCTATAGTCATAAAGTAATTCAGCATCTAATGAATTGTCCCTTCCATATTTAATATTTTAATTCCATGCCTGAGCTTTTGTGACTTTAAATGTTTGAAACTGCTATATCTTCCTCCACTGTCATTAAAATTCACTGTGTCTCCCACTTAAACGATTTAGTTGAAAGCTGTAACAAGATTTTTTTAAATTGTTTGTGGATGCGACAGGTTTTGCTATTCAGTGATTTAAATTGTACAATAACTTAAATTGTATCAATTGCTGTCCTCTTCAGCATGCTTTTCCAGGATTGTAATTATATTGTTTAATTACTGAAAAATGCAGATGTATTGCGAACAAAGTTCCATCCTTAAGAAGTAGTCGGATCTGCTGATGCTGGAGAATCTGAGATAACAAGGTGTAGAGCTGGATGACCACAGCAGGCCAAGCAGCATCAGAG
>NC_063345.1:54308836-54381654 GCF_021869965.1 Rhincodon typus
GCAACATCCTGGTAAATCTCCTCTGCACCCTTTCCAATGCTTCCACATCCTTCCTATAATGCGGTGACCAGAACTGTACACAATACTCCAAGTGCGGCCGCACCAGAGTTTTGTACAGCTGCAACATGACCTCATGGCTCCGAAACTCAATCCCTCTACCAATAAAACCTAACATACCGTACGCCTTCTTAACAACGCTATCAACCTGGGTGGCAACTTTCAGTGATCTATGTGCATGGACACCGAGATCTCTCTGCTCATCCACACTACCAAGAATCTTACCATTAGCCCAGTACTCCTGTATTCCTGTTACTCCTTCCAAAGTGAATCACCTCACACTTTTATATCTCGAAGAACTGTCTGCAGATCTCCACGAAATCTCATTCTCACTGTTTAGTGACCAATGACAGATAACACACAACTACTGCTTGTTTGGAACAGATTGTGATAGTTTTTGATTGTTCTCACGAATAGCTTTTTATTTAATATTTTTTAAAATTTTCCGATATAAGGAGTAGGGCATAAAAAAACTTTCAAAGGAAACAAAAGTGAGATGTAAAAATGAAAGGAAACAGCAACATTCTTGTTTAATTACATTAAAATACAGGAAGGGAAGATGCTTACAGCCTGTTCAAGATTGTTGTAGCAAATCAAAGAGAAATATTTATGTTCCAGAAACTCAGCAAGTCTGCCAACATCTGCGGAGAGAGAAAAACACAGTTAATGTTTCAAGCCTGACATGACTCTTTCTTGGAAGAGAAAATTTCAGAGAAATATGAGTAGTGAGCCTTTGTGAAAGAAAAACACTATATTGAACTTACATTACTCAGGGCAAAATGTAACATCCATAAATGGCATGCTGCCCTTTTCAGTTCCATTTTCAAGTAGGTTCAATAACCACTCTTGCCATGTCTGTTGCCCATACCCGTTTACCTCATCAACCACAAATTGAAATGTGTTTCTAAACAGGAGACATATAAGGAACTTTACTCTTAGGTACTGAATGGAAAATGTAATGCCACTGAAAAAAGAAATCCTCAAGAAAATTTCAGAGAGGATAGAATTTTAGAATAAAACTTTAAAAATAACTTCTTATTTGCATGTACTGAAAGTCACAGAGGTGATCAAATGACAAAATGCACTTTTTAACTATATGGTTAACATGCAGAGAGTAGGCAATACACATTACGCTTACCTCTCATATGATGGCTTGAATATGGTACCTGTATGTGCGCGCGTGTGTGTGTGAGAGAGAGAGAGGTAATGATGTAAGTAGTGCCAAAGTGTTTTTGTCCTCGGACACCAACTATTTACAAACTATATTAATGACTTGGATGCAGAGTTAGAAAATATTAAAGCTAAATTTATAGATGACACAATGTTAGGTGGCAATAACGAAAGTTGCAAGAAAGAAGTAAGAAATTTACAAATGTATATGGATAGGTTAGGTGAATGGGTCAATATTTAGCGGATGGAGTTTAACATGGATAAGTGTAAAGTTATCCACTTTGGTGAGAAGAATAGAAAAGCAACTTGTTATCTAAGTGGAGAGAAACTTCAGATTGCTTTGGTACAGACGGATCTGGGAAACCTCATACCTGAATCACAGAAAACCAGTGTGCAGGTATAACAGATAATAAGGAAGGCGAAGAGAATTTTAGTATTTATTGTGAAAGGAAGAGCATTTAAAAGAAGGCAAAGTAGTGTTCCTACAATTGTACAAGGTATCAGTGAGACCACACCTGGAGTATTGCATACAATTTACTTGAGGAGGAATATAGCTGTATTGGAGGCAGTTCAGAAGAGATTGATGAATCACTAGATTGATGCCAGAGATGAGGGGTTTGTCTTATGAAGAACAGTTGAGCAATTTAGCCCTATACTCTCTGGATAATAGAAGTATGGAGGAGATCTAACTGAAGTGTATAAGATGCTAATTAGGATTGAGAAAATAGACAGCGAGAGGATGATTCCTTTTGTGGACCAATCTAGAATGAGAGGTCATAGATTTAGGAAAGTGGGAAAGGAAGCCAAAGATGATGAGGAAAGGGTAAGAAAGGATAATGGAGGCAGCAATCAGACCAACAATGAACTTATTGAATGGTAGAGCAGGTTCAAGGAACCAAGTCACCTCCTTTGGCTCCTAATTCTTGTGTTCTGGTATGTGCTTGTGCTGCTTCTTCTCCCATCAATTCCTAAGTACAAATGAACCACAAGTGAAAAACAAGAGACAGAGAATAAACTTATTGTGTCTGCTGATCTCAAAGATGTCTGCATTTGGGAAAGTGTATTTGAGCATTTCTACTAAGTTCCACTCAAGACCTCATAATATTAATGCATGTGATATCTAAGTCCATTTTAAATGTCAGTGAAATAAAGGAATAGATTGGTTTTCCCATGAGCCTCAGGACCCCATATTCATTCTCAATGAGACCTATGACACAATCATCTGGGGATTGGATATTTACTTGTTCACCTCTATGCTCACTATCTAATTAAGGCTGGTGGGTGGCCTCCAAATGCTGCAGACCCAATCAGAAAGTCAACAGGAAATGTGCAACTTCAATAGCACTATTGGAAAAGGTGAAGCAGGCCAGTTACTGTGAAGGTGCCTCCACATGTCAGAGCCCTTGGCCGTGTGAATGCAATCAAAAGCCTATTAGGGTCAAAGTTTTAGGCCGGGGGTAACAGCGACCATACTGCATCGTTGGGTTTTACTGCTTGTTCCAATGTCTTTCCTGGCCAGTTTGTGGGAGGTGGGGAAGAGGAGGGTGGATGGAGAAGACACCTCAAATGGGAATTTTACTTTTAGCAGAGAGCCCCATGTCTTCAGCAAAATTTGGTAAAGCTGCAGAACTGCCCTTGATAGGGCCTTGACAATGTTAATTGTCTGCCAGCCTCCATGGGGCAGGTAGTCTATCCATTTCCCAGTTTGCCTGGGAGAACTCTTTGACAGCAGGAACATATCATGGATTCCTGCATCATGTGTTCTGCGCATTCTCCATCACCAACAAACGCCAACTCCATCTTGAAACTCACCACCATACAAACCAAGATAATGCAGCTCAAAGCCCAGAAACACCTGACCAATTGCAAATAATTGTTCAGATGGGAAAATTAAACACAAAGGAATCCCAAATCCTAAATATTGTCTAAAGTTAAGTCTGTGAATATCTTTATAGACCACACCGTTTCTTAAACAGTTTTAATTCAAACAAGTTAAAAGGTCGTTTCCAGTTATGTAATCAGTAAATTCCTATCTAATATTGAGCTTTACTGTTCTCCGAATACAGATAATCTCTGGTTGTAACAAATTGGTTTTAAACCTTTTGACATTTTAAGCATCTTAAAAGTCCACCATCTCCATTTCCAATGCTCTTTAATTTTCGAATTAAAGTAAAATAAAGTGAAAGAGGTGGAAGAAGTTCTGATATTCAGTTTTTTGCTAAAGGAGTCTTAAAGCTCAACATAATTATTGACATTCATTTCCTTTGTATGGAATACTGGATCATGCGTTGTAGCTCTTGTTTTAAACATCTTCCCTTTCCATATGTGCTGTAGCAGAGCAAAACTTTGCTGAATGATAAAAAAGCTTGATGTTATTTTCTCAAACCATTTATCTCAAAAAACTATATTCTATCAAATCCAATGTTTAATGTTTTCCGTGTGCTAACTATAATGCCCTGACTAAAGTTTTCAAGTTAAATTGTGGATCTAACTGTAGCGCATGGTCTGTAGTGGTCAAAAAGACTGCTCACCATCACCTTCTCAAGGGCAGACAGGGATGACTAACAACTGCTGACTTTACAGCAACATCCCTGTCCCACAGGTAAATAATAAAAAAAGAAAATACAGACTATTATTTAACTATTTAACTCTTGATTCCCTTACTGATTAAAAATCTGTGTCTCTCAGTCCTGAATATAGTTAACGACACAGCCTTCTGCGGTAATGAGTACCGCAAATTCACTACTTTCTGAGAGAAGAAATTCCTCCTCATCTCTGACTTAAATAGGTAACTCCTTACTCTGACTTTACGTCTTCTGTTCCTAGACTTTCCCACAAAGGGAAACAACCTTCTGGTGTCTGGCCTGTCACATTTGTTAAGAATCTTGCGTGTTTCAACAAGGCCACCCCTCATCCTTCAAAATGCCAATAAGTACAGGACCTACCTACTCAACATCATCTTATAAAGAGAGTCTCTCCATACCCGGCATCAATCTAAGTGAACGTTCTCTGGACTGCCTCCAAAGCTAGTGCATGTTTCCTTAGATAAAGAGATTAAAACTGTTCGCACTATTCCAGCTGTGGTCTAACTAGTATTTTGTATAGTTTTAGCCAGACTTCCCTACTTTTCTATTCCATTCCCTTTACAATAAACAGCAACATTCTGTTTCAGTTTGGTGGGGATGGGGGGTAGGTGGTAAAATATGTGAAGATGCACTGACCTTAACTGCCCCCTAAGGTCATTAAATTTCTGTTGCATGGCTGCCAGTCCCTCACGCCCAGACTCTGGGAGTTGACCTTCCAAACCACTTGCTCCTTCTCCCTTTGGAGAGTGGTCCTTGAGGGTCTTCTGGCCTCTCCCACCAGGCTACTGCATCCCTTCTCTTGCCAACAAATGCCTCTAATGTTGCATCCGTCACTTAGTTTCCTCCCCCCATCTGGTATCCTTTCATTAATTTTAGGGTATTTGTGATCACCGTTACTGAATATCGGCAGTCAACGATTTGCAAATAATTTTCTGATAGTTTATTGACTTTGTTAAGAAGCAGCAATTTATATATGATACACTAGTTAATTAGTTCAGGAAAATATATAGCCGTGACACTTGGAGATAGCTCACTGATACCAGAGGACAAACAGGCCATTGGCAAGGAATGTTTTGAATTTGTTAAAGTTTTAGTCTCTTCCCTGGCTCATCCTTCTCTTCTCCTGGTCCGCCTTTCAACTGTCTGATGAGAACTGCTCAATGAAGTCTGCTCTCTAGGGATTGACTGATGAGAACTGTTGCCTACAAGATCTACTTGATAAGAACTGCCCCAAAAAGAATTCCTTTTACACTTATGTTTTACCATATTTCTGGGAGCAGGTAGCTTTTGCTGTGCAAATCACTTGTCTGAACACATTTCAGCCACTCATGATGTCAGATAACTATTATCCCCTTGCCCACCTCATCCAACAGTTCGTTTACCTATCTTTCTAAGAACAAATACTACTTACTTTCAAAAACAATACACTGTTCATAGGGTGCACTTGGAACCAGCTAAATTGTTGACACTCGTTCATTGGGCATTGTGATCTCCGTGTTCTCGTATACTGAAAATTTGGAAAGTTAGTTACTAATGTAATAACTGTTGAATGAAAGTTCATGCTTCACAGTAAATATGAGGAAAGTTCAGTTTTTAAGGGACCCCAGCATCCTACAAGCCACCCTTTAAGACCACATGATTGTCAACGACACAACTGTAGCTTCTTAAACGTGTGCCTCCTTTTTATGAATTTACAAGCAGACTACAACACCAGAGGCAAACCAGCTCATTTAGATGAAGTGGATTATTAAGGTGTTCCCTATCTCAATCTAAACAAGTGGCTGTACATTGAGAATTGCAACTCCTACTCCCAGAAAACTGGGGCTATCCAATGTCTAGCCTATAGAACTATCAATAACTGCTGAAAACCCTACTCAGGATCTATGTAGAAGATTAGACCTATGTACTGCAAGGTTTCTTTTTAATGCTGCTTAACCAACCCTGTGATTATCAGTGCCTTTTTTTTAAGAAATTGTAATAATTTCCAGTGCAGTGCTCATGTTATTTCAAGCCAACCTGAGGAAAGAACAAAAATGATCATCATGAATAGTGTGAGGAAAATATGTTAGTGATTTGATAGGCAGTTTAAAAATAAATAAATAAAACTAATAAAAATAAATAAGATGGTTACTTCAATCAACTTAGCCCTTGTCACATTTTTAAAGGCAATGTATCAACTTGTCACTTTCACATATGAACTACCTGGAACCTTCAGAGTGAGATTCTAACGTCAAATCTTTTGATCTAGGTACAAAGACGGGGCATGGAACCATCATAAAAGAATATTCATCATGTCATTCTGACAGCAGTTGTGAACTATTATTTTCTGTTAGTCTAGGAGCTCGCTGAATTTAACTATGGTGCCTGTGCGTGTGTGATAACTCATTTTGTGATCTCATTTACTTGAGAAAGGATGTACTGGCACTGGAGGCGGTGCAAAGGAGGTTCACTAGGTTGATTCCGGAGTTGAGGGGGTTGGCTTATGAGGAGAGAGTAAGTAGATTGGGATTATATTCATTGGAATTCAGAAGATTGAGGGGGGATCCTATAGAAACATATAAAATTATGAAGGGAATAGATAAGATAGAAGTAGAGATGATGTTTCCACTGGCAGGTGAAGCGAGGACAAGAAGGCATAGTCTCAAGATTAGAGGGAGCAGACTTAGGACTGAATTGAGAAGGAACTTCTTCATCCAGAGGGTTGTTAATCTGTGGAATTCCTTGCCCAGTGAAGTAGTTTTTAAAGATAAGGTAGATTTTTTTTGAACAATAAAGGAATTAAGGGATACGGTGAGAACGCGGGTAAGTGGATCTGAGTCCGCGAAAAGATCAGCCATGATTTTATTGAATGGCAGAGCAGGCTCGAAGGGCCAGACAACCTACTCCTGCTCCTAGCTCTTATATTCTTATGTTCTATGTTCTTATTCCTAAGTGCCTTTGGTCTACTTTTAGATTATCCCCCCTTGTTCTCTTGAAGAAATAGTTTCTCTGCATCCACCCTATCGAATCCCTTTCTTGCTTTAGATAACTTTGTTAGATCACACTCCAAACTGCGAAACTCAAGCTGTGTTTTTGAAACCAGTTCCTATCATTTTATCATTTTTATCCCAGGACCATTTATAATTAGCCCTTCAAGCTAGCAGAATAAATTGAAGCAATCCAACCATAGACAGTTTCATAGGGCCATGTCAGGCCAAAAGGCAAGTAATATCAGATGAGCTTCTGGATGGAAAGTAGAGACAGGTTACCATGTCTCCAATTATGAGGCAATATTATCCTAATGCTTTGATGAACTGAGTCTGTGGTCTGGATTTTATGTATCCCTGCTGGGCATGTTTTAGGTTGGAGGCCATGTAAAAATAAGTTGGATGTCCTGTTCATGACTTCTCATTCATCCTCAAGGTGTGCCCCATAAAATCTGCTGACCGCCTGTTATAATTTAAGTAAATAATTCTTTCAATTTTGTTTCAAGAGTTTCTTAAATCCTCAACTGGCCCTAATATTTGCCTGCCCTTGTGATAGTCTTGATGGCCTTGGCAGGAGAAGGGAGTGGGCAGCCAGGTTTTTATGAGAAATATTTTAAAAGGGCAGAAAGGAGAGGAGGTGCACTTTGAATATGTGGACACTGCAGAATATTGTTAACGCATTTCCTTATTCGTTGTTGTAAGATTTGAACTTGAGGTTGATCCGCTTAATAACTAGTTCAATATAACTAGTAAAGTTGCTGAGACTTCTGCATTTTATGCAGCACTTATTTTATTCGCATCTATTAACTCTCACACAAGGTATTTGAGACAAGACGACCTCCCTCGAAGGCTAAGGAAAAAGTATTTACAAAGTGATCTCTGACCTTATTTTTGAGGGTGACGTCAATTGTATTCTATGCCCTTTCAAACTTTCCTAGACTGTTCTTCCTGGCTGGATTTCAAAACATATCCATCTGTACCCCTGCTCCATCACCCTGCTTTTTCGTAAGATGCTCCATCTTTCCCTCCCCAGTCTAATGTGCCTGATTTCCCAGGGTTTAGTATCCACTGTGGACTTTGCAGTCCAAGCATCATCCTTTACCAAGCTCCAGTGCTGTTGGGATTACAAGAGCTGCTGGCTAATCAAATTGGACAAATCTGCAAAAGGGAACTTCCTTCCAGTGAGGGGCAGTAGTCCCATCTGCCCTTGTTAATGTCGCCCACAGGCTATTATGGCTGAGGAGCTGATGTGTTTTTCTCTTTTATCATCGAGGGGGAGGCAATGCTGAAAGCCATCTTTATGCTTTGGCTTCAAAGTTATGCTATTTATTCAAATTAATACTACATGCCGCCATATATGGTAATCATGGATATTCTGGGCTCTGACATGAAGTTGCATTTTGTAAAAAATAATTTATCTCCTTCATGCATTGAAGTCCACATTGTAGTCTGGTCTTGTGTGGAGTGAGTGTTTGAACTCTTTGTAAGCTGTGACATTTATTGCCAATAATGTGCAGCTTCATGATATCATTGCAAGGTTGCTCCAGTGTCGCGAAGTCCTACACGACACTTTCTTCAGATGGACACTGATCCGTGTCGAAATTGGGATGGGCAATAGCCATAAATAGGTCATTTTCTAGTTGTCCCACAGCAATCAGTGCTGGGCAATTAAGCTTTTATAATTTATTATAAATAATTTGGATGAACAGATAGGGACCGAAGGTCTGTTTGCCAAATTTACTGAAATATAGTTGACTCTTAATTTCTGTTTGCAACAGCCTAGCAAGGTATTCAGCTCAAGATCCATTAGACAAGGCAGCAAGTGCTAGCCTGGTTTATGACTGTACATTCCATGAAAGAAAAAACAGAAAACAGGCACTTGTCTGTGCAATGGTCCATGTAGGTTTTATGCACTTATCAGGCTTCCTGAGTCAATGGTTAATCTGCAACTCAGCTTTCTGGATTGCATCAAGTTTGACCTATTGTAAAGATATAATGCTCTGCATTGGCAATATAGAAAATCTACCCTTATATATCTCTCATTTGTTTCAACTAGGTTTTCTTAAAGATAGTATTGGGCTTGTGTAGGTATTATAAACCTGGCTAGCCAAAGAAAATTCCACAGCTTTGTTTTTTGAAATTTTTACAGCTCTATTCAGTGGACAAATGGAGAAAATAGCAACTAGTGTAATTTGCAGCATTTTATTTTTGATATCATCCACAGTATAGCATTGAAAAACACTTTCAAAATGGATGTATTAAATTTATAAAAAGGAGCCATTAGGAAGAAAATAAACAAAGGCCTTGTTTTGTTTCCAGCATCCAAATGTTCGAGGTCTCATATGTTTCATTCGGTCTCTGATTAATTTATTTCAGTTATTCCATTCAATATGTGAATAGGTTAGAAGAATACAGATGCATGAACGTGACTGTATTAAGATCCCCCACTGAGGGAAATAACTAGGAAACAGGTATTAACTTGCACAATTGCTTTTTGGCAGAGAGCCTGTGAAAGCAAAATTTGCAAAACTCTTTACCTTAATTATCAGCACAAAAGAACTCACGTATCAATCACTACCTTGATTCCAATGGAGAAAGCAGAAGGCAATTCTCCAGATGATTTATTAGCTGAGACTGCTGAACTTGGAGCTCTGTAAAAATTGGATCAGAACAATGTAGAGAGCACATCTGACAATATTTCACAGCCTGTCGCAAATAGCTGCAACTACAAAGATTGAGGCTTTGGGGAACATTATTCCCTTGGAATGTCCATTAGGATAAGGGACATAGAGTAACTCAACTAGTCCTGTTGTCATCAGCTCTGTCACTCATTTTTTTTTACATATAGCATTATACAACCCCTTTCACAGTCACTGTGAAGGTTTAATTGAGAAAAAGAGTTTGAACTAAGCTGTCGGGGCCAGGAATGAAACCATAAATGCATGGAATACTGAACAAGTCCAACAGCATTTGTGGCAGAGTTAATGTTTCATTTGATGACCTTTTTTCCAGTTCTGCTGACAGTCCCCATTCACAGGGCTTCTTCTGTGAGCATGCTTTCATTACTATAGAGGTAAATTCCTCTTCATATTGAGGTCTTTTCTACTACTTCAGGCTTTTTATGCCTGCACCTTTTCACCTTGGGAGTGTTGCTGAACAAAGAGATCTTGGAGTGCAGGTTCATAGTTTCTTGAAAGTGGAGTCCTGGGTTGACAAAATAGTGAAGAAGGCATTTGGTATGCTTGCCTTTATTGGTCAGTACATTGAGTGTAGGGGCTGGAAGGTCATGTTGCAGCTGTACAGGACATTGGTTAGGCCACTTTTGGAATACTGCATTCAATTCTGCTCTCCCTTCTATAGTAAGGATGTTGTGAAACTTGAATGGGTTCAGAAAATATTTACAAGGATGTTGTCAGGGTTGGAGGGTTTGAGCTGTAAGGAGAGGCTGAATAGTCTGGGGCTATTTTCCCTGGAACATCGGAGCCTGAGGGTTGACATTATAGAGGTTTATAATATCATGAGGAACACGAATAGGATGAATAGTCAAGGTATTTTCCCCAGAGTGGGGAAGTCCAAAACTAGAGGGCATAGGTTTAAGGTGAGGGGGGAAAAATTTAAAAGAGACCTAAGGTGCAATTTTTTCACACAAAGGGTGGAGCGTGTATGGAATGAGCTGCCAGAGGAAGTGTTGAGGCAGTACCTTTACGATATTTAAAAGGCATCTGGATGGGTATATGATTAGAAAGAGTTTAGAGGGATATGGGCCAAATTCTAACAAATGATTCTAGATTTATTTAGGATATCTGGTTGGCAAGGATGAGGTCAACCAAAGGGTCTGTTTCCGTACGATGCAGGTCTATGACTCTATGACTCCATGACCTGTCAAATACCAATTCTGCATTGGAGCTAATGAGGGTGTCAATGAAGATAAGGCACAGCAACAGGAACAATCATAACATCAGCAGTGGGAGCAATACCGGCAGGAGGTTTCTTCTTAGCCACCTACTAATCCACATGACAGAGGTTCAGCTTGATAGCAGCAGTATCCACTGATGAATTACTCTTGCCTGATGTCTTTTAGGATTTGGAGTTCAGAGGGGTCCCTCAAACACTAGCCCACCAACACCTGTACAGCAGCAGTCATGAATGTTAGACATGAGGCAGAGTAACGTGGGTGGGGTAGAGGACATGGGTGAGAAACGCACGTGCTTAGAGCCATGCATCCTTTTACCATGCTCTGTCTCACATACCCTTGTGGATCAGTGTGAAGGATGAATCGAATGTGGGCCAGAATCTTTTCACACAGGGGGGACCCTACCTTCACTGGCCCAGGAAGCCAGTTATTAGGCAGTCAATTGCCTGAGGTGGTAGCTTCTGATTTACCAAGGAGACAACCTCACCTTGTGGAGTTGCTGACTGATGAGAAGACTGGCAACTTTCCAGTCCAAGAAGAACCTCTGAGAGTGGCAACAGCAGTGGGATTGAGGGCAGAACACTAACAAGGAGCCCGGGAGACGGTGAGTGGGCAGCCTTGCCATTGTCTTTCAGGAACGTTCCAGCGTGAAATCAGATACTGTAATCTCAAGGTTTGTGAGAGACACCTCAGGGAAGATGTGAATAGCCATTCCACTGGTTGGTGACAAGGTGCCAGTACAGAAGGGCACCATCCCTTTCCCACTTGTTCACAGCCAATCTACCAACATGTGGCAGAGGGAGTAGGACATTAACTGGCCATTAATGGACGCCTGGCGTTATGGCTGAACAGCAGTTCTCCAGCATTCTCCGAAATTACTTAAATAGACTGCCTTTTAAAAAGGGAACAAAAAAAAATCAGTGTCTGTGAATTGATAGACAGTTGGAATTTCCACTTTGAATAGCTGTTTGTTGAAATCATCCTTAGTGCTCTCATCAGAGCACAATTACTGCTTGACCGCTTTCCACAATCCAAAAATATCACAGTGAGGGTTGGCAAATATAGAGTGTAATGACTGTATTGAGGTCAGCTGAGCCTCACAGAATTTGAGTTCCTTATTGGACCAGATTAACAGCCCCAATCAGGGAACACTGACTGACAGATACAAACAGAAGTGCCTGTGATACTGATGCACTGACAGCTGACTCTGAAGATGCAGTACTAAAGTCAAGGACAGGTCATTTGTAAATAAAGGGTGACGTGGTGAAGGGACACCAGTCTCTGAGGAGTTACTTCACTGAGTTTGTTTGAGAGCTCAGAGTTATTGAAGGATTAGCTGACTTTGATGTATAATTACAAATTCAAATTTTTTTTTTATTAGGGAATACATACTAGAGGGGATATAACTACACTGAATGGAATTTCATGAATGAGAGCTTATTCTATCATAGTGAAATGTGTAATAAAGATTTAGAATTTTATCTTATTGCATCTCAGCATGGTTGCTGAGGTTGACCCATGGTGGATACTACATGAATTGGCATGGTGAGTATAAGGGCTAGGGCGCTGGGTGGGAAGTCATGAGTCAGTATGTGTTTTCCTGAGGTAATATAGGGGCTAAAAGTGGGAGTCTGTGTGAAGTATGAATTAGTATGAATTGGTATGAATTAGCATGTATGGGCATGGAGTGGGTGAGGAACACACGGGATTGAGGCATAGAGGGTCTAATATTTAACAAAATAACAGGGACAAAGTCCCAAAGAATCTATGTGGGCCTTTTACCCAGCTAACCATGAATCATGGCAGTCCCTGTGGATGCCTCTAGTCTGTGCTCTGGAGTACTTTCTGCAACAAAATTTCCTGATTTTGCCTCAGGAACAAGAATCCAGGCATGAAATTCAGAACCTTGCATAACACCTGACTGTTATGTTTTAATTGTTGTATTTTACAGTATTTGGAGCATTTAGTATTTTTTCATTGCAGATGTAATTATAAGTTATGTGATTTTACACAGTGTACAATTAATCTAGTATGACAGTTTTGTTATTTCTACTTGAATGTGTACAAGTGTTAGTTTACCTTTGATCACTTGAGTCACAGTCATGGTTATGTCTCATAAACGCATTTCTTTCCACAGAGGTACAGAGGTTGAGGCAGTCATATGATTTGTAAATTGGAAAATTTAGCTGTTGCAGAAAGATTGCCTGAGAGATCTTGCATCTGAAAGCAGGTCAGCATCTCAATAAGAGCAGAACCACGAGGAATGTTTGATAGATTGTATGTATTTTAAATAAAACAGGTGGCCAAGGAGTAAATTTGAAAATCGAGAGAACTCTGGCTGAAGACACGAAGCAAATCTCAGGATGTAATCGCCTTCAGCAGCAAAATGAGTCAAGAGGTTCAGTCATTGACCAGCTGCAAAGACAATGAAAGAGAAATGGTGCTGTCAGAAACTGGAACAAATGCCAAAGAGTTTAGTACGGGTTTCTAGAACTGCACAAGCTTTTCTCTGCTGCCATTTTGTGTTCTTGTACATGAATAGGAAATGTTTAGAGGTACACGGGCTAAACACAGGCAAATGGTATTGGTTTAGTTGGGGAAACGCGGTCGGCGTGGATAAGTTTGATTGAAGGATCTGTTTCCGTGCTGTTGACTCTATTGTCGGAACCCTCAAATCTCTGCAATTGAGGATGAATAGCCTTTATTTGAAGAAATAGTGAATTAAAATATGCTGCAGAACAAGAATGTGTGGACCACCAAATCTGAGGTATTTTTTGACTTTTAGTCCCATTAAATGCTTCATTTCTTTTCCTTTTCTAATTTTAATTACTTTAAAATTAAAATTTGGATTCCTACAATTCCCAATGTATTGTGCAAATTCTGCTGTGAAAACAGACAAAGCATATTTGTTTGAAGCCTCGGCAATTTCATTATTACATTCTATAATTTTTCATGTCTCTGCCTGAGGAGGTGTGACTTGACAACCCACAAGCAAACTCAGGTATAGGTTACAATTATTTTCTCAAGTCTACGCAGGGAGAGTCAGCTGTAGACAGTCTAAGACAGTACACTAAAAAGCAACCTGCTTTTATTCCTTTTGTACACTTTTAGTCATGTACAGGCTCCATCACTCAATTCTACAACGTGGAATCACATGTCAAATAGAGGTCTCTAACTTCAGTTACTTTTTTCCCATGTGCATATATACCAGGCATTGTTCTCATCAATTCAAGGCCTCCCATATCTTGCTGATTGTGTGGTTTAAGCTGCCTCCTTGCTTCTGTCACTCACTCCCTCATTCCTTGGCCTCGTCCTTCACCTTAGGGGCTTGTTTTTCTCATTCCTTATCCAGTCTGGAGCGCATCTCTTAATCTTTTGTTCCTTTCAGCCTCATATCACATCTTACTAAAAGACACTTCGAACTGAAACCAATTAACACTTTCACTGCCTCTAAGGACCCATATGGTTATCCTTTACCTTTTTTAGAATTATATTCCTTTTTTTACAGTTCCTTTTTATGCTTCCTGCTTGCTCGCTCTCAAATTTTATTTTCTCCCTCTTTGGAAAGTTACAATGGTAGAAATTCCAGCTCATAAACTTAGGCCAAAGGGTGGGAATCTTAGGAGATTGGTAACCAACTGGCAGTTTTAGCTTCTTCATCAAAGATCTTCAACCAAGCCACAGCATCAGCATCCCACCTCTTGATTCACTGGTTAGCGAAGGAGGGAGGAGAGGACAGCATGTTGATTCTGTGAAAGAAAGTGTTTCCAATGGAATTCAGGCATGTGTCAACTCAACACAGGGTGGCACAATGGCTCAGTGGTTGGCACTGCTACCTCAGTAACGGGGACCCGGGTTCAATTCTACCCTTGGGTGACTATCTGTGTGGAGTTTGCACATTCTCCCTGTGTCTGCATGAGGTTGCTCCACATGCTCGGTTTTCTCCCACAGTCCAAAGATGTGCAGGTTAGGTGGATTGGCCATGCTAAATTGCCCATAGTGTCCAGGGATATGTAGGTTAGGTGGATCAGCTATAGGAAATGTAGGGACAGGATGGGGATGTGGGTCTGCGTGCGATGCTCTTCGGAGGACGGTGTGGACTTGATGGGCCGAATGGTCTGTTTTCAAAAAGTCGAGATTCTGCGACTCTATACATCGAATCCTAAGTCTGCAGCAACTGCAAAAATGGAGAGGGGACCAGAGAAGTTCCTGCTGTGCATGTCTCATAGCAGGTATGTAAGTATGTTAATAATTTTGCTCATTTTACCCCCAACAAGGTTCACCAACCCAGTCAAACTTATTGTCAACATAAAAGTTCAATAGAAAGATAGCACATTGAATATGCTACCTCTCTGACTTTAAGAAAGAGAAAAAAATGTGCCTCCTGATCCAATTTTAAAGAAAGAACTATGGCAGTTAAAATGACTTTGACAGAATAGTTCCAAAGCAGTCCAAAACAGGTTTAAAACACAAGAAAAAGATGTTTTCAACATTGAAAAAACCTTACCTGTGTCCAGACCTTGGTCAATTCTGCTTTCTCTAAGGAAAGTCAAGGCATGAAAGTAAAGGGAATCCATTGTGATATCTTCACATGTTATTTGGCACAAATACCATCTACAAGTAGAAACTTGTAGCTACAATCTAGTCATGGCTAAAACAACACTTTTTAAGGGACCAATGCCAATGGAGTAGCAACTTTGAAAAATAGAGAAGCAATAAAAACAAACAAATAAAATGGGAGAGAAGCAAAAACCACGATAAAATAAACAAATACTATGTTGCACTTTACTTCCCAAAAAAAATCAAAGACCTGCAAATGAAAGGCAAACACCTACTGTGAATTAGGCATCGAATGAAACCATTAGTATATTGTAAATGTTCAAACAATCATATAGTTCTATTTCACAAAGTCAAAAGTCACATGACACCAGGTCACAGTCCAACAGGTTTATTTGAAATCACAAGCTTTCGGAGTGTAGCCCCTTCATCAGGTGAAGGTGACTGTTGGACTTAATCTGGTGTGACGTGACTTCTGACTTTGTCCACCCCAGTCCAACGTCGGCACTTTGACATCACGTTCTATTTTACAGATCAAGCAATAGATGATCCAGGGAAAATAACTCTCTAAATCTTGTTTGCCATTAGCAAGGAGGGGCTTTTCAGAATTAACACATCTGGTCTTTTCATGAATGATCAGAAGGGACCTGGAAAGATTTGGAGAGTCCTCAAAGGCCAGCTCAAGGTAAGAATTAATTTCAGGTTCAACTGACTCCAACGCATGTCATGCACACACTATCCAAAGAATCTATTGACCACTTTGTCAGAATATTCCACATCAAAGAGGATCAGTCAAAGTGGCTCATGGAAAAAGTACTTCCATGCCAATTAAAAGATTTAGGGAGAATTTTCTCGACAAAAAGAGGCCATATCATTTATGTATTACTTGAGGATAGACGCATGTATGAAACCATATTTACAGGCCAATAATATATATGTTTTGTATGCAACGAACACCATCACTGCATTCATCAAAGCATATCAAGCAAAACGAAAACCTGTAACATAAGTATTTTTCATGATATCTGTGAAGCATGTGGCACAAGGGACATTGGCAATTCATATGCAGGACAACTACATACTTTATATTAACATGTACGTGTACATTTAAGATATACACTGCACATCTGTTCCTCCTGCCCTATCCTGGTGGATAGCTTCACATTTAGCTCACATTATATTCCAGTTGACATGTTGTTAACTAAGCCTATCCAAGTCCTCTTGAAGCTATTTTGCATCTTCCTCACAGAACCCATTCATACTTAGCTTTGAAACATTCATTAAACAGGAAATATTGGATTTTATCTCCATATCCAAATGATAGAATCCCTACAGTGTGGAAACAGGCCCTTCAGCCCAACAAGTCCACACCGACCCTCCAAAGAGCGTTCGGTCAGATCTATCCCCCTAACTCACCTAATCTACACATCCCTGAACACTATGGCAATTTAGCTAAGCCAATCCAATTAACCTATACATTTTTGGACTGTAGGAGGAAACTGGAGCACCTGGTGGAAACCCACACAGCACAGGGAGAACATGCAAACTCCACACAGACAGTCACCCAAGGTGGGAATCAAACCCAGGTACCTGGTGCTCTGAGGCAGCAGTGCTAACCACCATGCCGCCTCAAACATTGATGGTGAACAGCTTGGGCCCTAAGTACTGATCTTGACAGTGCCCCACTGATCACTACCAGCCAAGGTGAGAATGACATGTTTATTCCTACTGACTGCTTTTTGTCCATTAGTAAATCCATAATGCATGTCAGTACCGTACAACATTTCAGACCCGTGCCCTTTCATCAGAATTATATGTTGTTGTTCTTGAAGTACTTGAAGAAATCATTTTGCAGAGTGAAATCCAATTCTTCATAAAACCCAGGACTGCACTAACAAGTTGAACATTGTGAAGATCATACTTGTAAAAACACATTTCAATTAATTATTGAGCTTTTATCCGAATTCCAGAATTAGCAGTTTTCATCTATGCAAGTGAAAATTCTTTTGTCAACAAAGCACCTTTTCTGATGAAGGGTCTAGGCCCAAAACGTCATCCTCTCTGCTCCTATGATGCTGCTTGGCCTGCTGTGTTCATCCAGCCCTGCACCTTGTTGTCTCGGATTCTCCAGCATCTGCAGTTCCTACTATCTCTGATCCATTGAATGTGTTGTCCTGAATATTAAATGTATTACAGAATATAAATTCCAGACTTGACTTGCTGCAATATCTTATAATGCAGAGAGCTGTCTTTTTCAATTGCAGCATGTGGTTATGATCTTTTTTTAACAGTCCATGTAATTGAACATTCATCGCTGAATTGATCTTTAGAACATGTTTTTTAACATTGGCCATACAGGCTGTTTACAAATACAACAGCAGTATACATAGGGCAATGGGTGTTCCAAACTTAATTGACTAAATGCAATTGCCGTAACATTACCATAAAACAACAATAACACGAAGTAAGCTATCAAGATGTTTTATGTAGCATGGAAAATTTTGACCTGCCAAATGAATAAAGACACTTAAGGTCACATAGAAATGCTCTTAAAATGGTAGTCCCCTTCAGTACAATGTAAATAATATTCAATTCTACTCTAAGTAAGTAAAAGATCTTTTTTCTCTCATGTGGACCTAAATAGCTTGGCACTGGCTGCTTAAATCTGTTCTCTGTTATGCTGGCTGTTCCCAACTGATGCTCAATTCTTCAATTGCTGCTTTTTCTTGCTGCACAGGTTTTGCCTGCTTGAATTTTCCTTGGCTGAAATTCTCTTGGGACGTGGTCATCACTAGCTTGGCCTGTATTTATTGCCAGTCCCTAGTTCCCCTTGAGAAATTGGTGGTTTGGGAAAGGCTGTTAGATTTAACCACTAAAAAAGCGATTGGGCTGAGAAAGACCAGTTTCAAATTACAATTTATAAGGAAAAATATATTTTGCAGTAAGATACCAAACTGTCTGCTGTCCTGTGATGGATTATAATACAAAGAACAAAGAAAATTACTATACAATTTGGGGTGGAACCTTAAGTTCACCTGGACCATCTCTAACACCTCTCTCACCTTCCTGGACCTCTCTGTCTCCATCTCAGGCAACCACCTAGAAACCGATATCCATTTCACGCCCACCCACTCCCACAGCTACCTAGAATACACCTCCTCCCACCCACCTTCCTGCAAAAATGCCATCCCCTACTCCCAATTCCTTCACCTCCGCCGCATCTGCTCCCAGGATGAGGCATTCCACTCCCGTACATCTCAGATGTCCTCGTTTTTCAAGGACCGCAATTTCCCCCCCTTCAGTGTCGAGAATGCCCTCGACCGTGTCTCCCGCATTTCCCGCAACTCATCCCTCACACCTCATCCCCACAATAACAACGAAAAAAGAATCCCCCTTGTCCTCACGTACCACCCCACCAACCTCCGGATCCAACGCATCATCCTCCGACACTTCCGTCATCTGCAATCCGACCCCACCACCAAAGATATTTTTCCCTCCCCACCCTTATCTGCTTTCTGGAGGGACCACTCTCTCCGTGACTCCCTTGTCCGCTCCGCACTCCCCTCCAGCCCCACCACACCCGGCACTTTTCCCTGCAACCGCAGGAAGTGCTACACCTGCCCTCACACCTCCTCCCTCACCCCCATCCCAGGCCCCAAGAAGACTTTCCACATCAAGCAGATGTTCACCTGTACATCTGCTAATGTGGTATACTGCATCTGCTATACCCGTTGTGGCCTTCTCTACATCAGGGAAACCAAGCGGAGGCTTGGGGACCGCTTTGCAGAACACCTACGCTCGGTTCGTAATAAACAACTGCACCTCCCAGTCGCGAACCATTTCAACTCCCCCTCCCATTCCTCAGAGGACATGTCCATCCTGGGCCTCCTGCAGTGCCACAATGATGCCACCCGAAGGTTGCAGGAACAGCAACTCATTTTCCGCTTGGGAACCCTGCAGCCCAATGGTATCAATGTGGATCTCACAAGCTTCAAAATCTCCCCTCCCCCTACCGCATCCCAAAACCAGTCCAGCTCGTCCCCGCCTCCCTAACCTGTTCTTCCTCCCACCTATCCCCTCCTCCCACCTCAAGCTGCACCCCCATTTCCTACCTGCTAACCTTATCCCATCCTCCCTGGACTGACCTATCTCCTCCCTACCTCCCCACCTACACTCACCTTTACTGGCTCCATCCCTGCCTCTTTGACCTGTCTGTTTCCTCTCCACCTATCTTCTCCTCTACCCATCTTCTACCCGCCTCCCCCTCTCTCCCTATTTATTTCAGAACTCCCTTCCCCTCCCCAATTTCTGATGAAGGGTCTAGGCCCGAAACGTCAGCCTTCCTGCTCCTGTGATGCTGCTTGGCCTGCTGTGTTCATCCAGCTCTACACTTTGTTGTCTCAGATTTTCCAGCATCTGCAGTTCCTACTATCTCTGCTGAGATTTTCTAGCAATTTCTGTTTTTACTGCTGAAAGAGATCAGATCCAAGCATGGATACAGGAGATAGCAAGAACTGCAAATGTTGGAGTCAGAGACAACACAATGTGGAGCTGGAGGAACACAGCAGGTCAGGCAGCATCAGAAGAGCAGGAAAGTTAACGTTTCTGAAGAAGGGTCCTGACCCGAAATGTCAACTTTCCTGCTCCTCGGATGCTGCCTGACCTGCTGTGTTCCTCCAGCTCCACACTGTGTTATCTCAAGCAGAGACACAGTATGATCTGGCACTTTTTGAGGGAGCAGAGGTACTTTCCATCACAAAGACAACTCACTTCCACCTCTGCTTCCTCAGACTATTGACCACTGAAACACTGGTCTGTGTCTTTTTCATATCCGTTTTCAACTCTACCAATAGGTTAGGTTTAAGGTCTCCTTGCTAGCTTCGATTGTTTCTCTAATGCACTGTTAGGCAGCTATCAAAAAGTAGCCTGGAATTCATATCAGCTGAACCTTTCTGTTTTGTAGTCAAATGGTCAATGAGAGATACAGTTAGTTAGGCCAACAGCTGGTGAGCTTCCAAGCAGGAATCAGTTGATTACAGGCAAGCAAAAATTAACTGATTTACGTCAAAGAGTTAACTTGCTTGGATGTGCAGCTCTGCAGGCCCATTCATAGCTTGGGATCATTAAAAAAAAATTCAAGACAAATAGAGAGATTCAAACATGACAAACAAAAATCACTTGTATCATCACAGCCTTCCACAATTTCAACTCTTGACAAAAACATGGCACTAAGCTGTCAGAGATAAATGTCTCTAACCAGCAGGACAAACCTGGTGGAGCTGATGAGGAAGAAGAGGAAGTTAAGCAACAGAGTCCTTGCCAGGAACTGATCCTTGAGTAAACCATCAGGTCTTGGCAATTTTTTTTTCTGTCAGGTTTTCATTACAAGATCACCACTGCTAATGAGGAATACTTCAGCCACATTACATCTGGTGTTGCATTTGGTCTCCTGTGATAAAAGCTTAAAATATGAAGAATACCCTGAATATGTCAAAAACACAACCAAATAACTTGACCCAAGTCGATCTTTGAACTGTGCAAACTCACTAATTGTTGGCAAAATCAACTGCCTTCAGTACAGTAAATGTTAGGACATCAGTAGTCATAAATAAATTAATTTAGCTTTTCTTTCAAAATACTTCACATGTATTTTCAGCAATATCCTTCTACCTTTAAGAAAACCTATTAATATTTCATAGGGCTTTGAGCATTGTGGAATTTTATTATTCCTTTTGTAACCTAATTTTAAGATGAGTTGATGTACAAACTACTGAAGAAATAATTGTGGAAGGACGCTTAGGGTAATATTCCGGTGGATTTTTTTTCTTCTGTTGGAATAATTTATTTGAATGTTTACTGGCTACTTTTGAGGATGTACCAGGAGAAAGGGAATAGTTGGTCCTCAGTGTCATCAATCTGGACAAGGTCATGAGACTAGGCAAAGCAGCATGAATTGTTTCAGGAGCGAGGTACAGGAGAATGAAGAAGTTTCTTGCCTGTCTTGCAGGCACAAGTCATCCCTCCACCTCTAGACCTCCAGTGTGCACTTGGAAACCAGTCAACTCTAAATTATTTAACATCCCACTGTCCATCCACAGGGACATGGGACTTGCCTTTGACTGCAGTGGCAGAACAACCTACATTTGGATAAAATCCCAGTCTGTGTCTTCATGTTGTCACTATGCAGCAACATGTACATGAGAAATAGGAGAATGCAGAGAGAACAGTGCCGGGATGAGAAGTATTTTTTCAGGTGATGGCTGGCCATGAACATAATTCCATTGAGATAGTCAACAGAGAAGAGGCACTGGAGAAATATGCCAAAGCTGGAGAAGAGGGAATGGCTGAGTTAACTAAGAGAATGAAATGCCATCAGAGATTTATATTCCTCTGACGTACTGCATTTTGTTAGTATTCAGAGTGTTAAATGTATAACTATAGAAATGCACCTACCATCATTATTGCAAATATATTTTCCCTAATGTACAAGAGGGAGTTGCAAATTGCCTACCTGATAAAATATTTCTAAACTCTAGAGACTTTCAAACTTTTGCAGCATCAATAAATTCCTAAATATTAAATTGTATACCATGGTTCAAAACAGAATGTAAATCATAGGGACCAAAATCATGAATATGTACAAAGAAATCTTAAAAGCTGGTATTAACAAAAATAAGTACGTCAAAAATATTCTTCCTTACCTCAAAGAAATTACAGTTATAAGGAACTGCAAATCTTTCGAAGAATTAGGCAAAATCTTTATAGGGGCCTGTACAATGTGGACTATGGCAAGACCTGTGGCAGTATCAGACAAGAGGTCTGGCCAAGTTTTCTGCAAGATGGGAGCATCTTACTCTATCTTTTATGCTTTGCACAAGCAGTGTAGTGAGTTTCTCACTAGGCAATGGTAAATTAAAAGGTGTTATTGCATGTTAGATGCCTTGTTGACAGCCCAACTTGTCTTATTATCATTTAACTTTCGATCTTACGAAATTCACCAAACAAACTAGACATTGAGAAAACTCAACATATAAATCAGAATATGTACCTTGTCGATTCAGGTTGTCACTTGCTCCCAACAATTTCCATGATGCGAACAACCAAAATGCAGCACATGGCATGATTCACAGGCGCAGGCGAACACACCCCTTGTCCACAGACATTGGCATCTGGCATGTGTTAATCCCTCACATTTATCTTGGCACCTCTCCGGTACGCTTGCAGGCCATTCAGGAAGCACATATCTGCATTTCACGGCACACCAACACTAGCATTAAAGGCTGCAGCAGACACTTTGCGCACACAGACAGGCATCCTATTCATGGATTAAACCAAACGGTGTCTCAGGGCTGCTCACTTGTCTCTTCATGTTTATTCAATTCGTACCTACCTGCATGTTCACAGCATCAGTGCCTTTTATGGCCTTGCCCTGCCTGCTGACCTTTGCCTGTGGCTGACGTCCCAACATGTTATCCATGCTCCCATATTGAGGTGTCCTCCAGTGCAGACACACAAGCAGGCTGTTTGCCATGTTTGTCAGTGGAGATCTGTCTGGGATGGAAGGGGAATCAGTCGTATATCTCATTGAATGGCACATCAAAACATCAATGTACACCCTACACCATGTGCCTGCAGCCTGTATGGCAAATGCATTCAACATTGATTCAACCAAATCAGAAACAAAAAAATTTTTGCCTCAGGTTTTCTTTAAGGTCGAGAACCTCTGGAGACCTTTACAAGCTGTGGGTGGTGACTAGATCTGGAAGTTCCAACCCCATTTCTGACAGATCCCATTTTCGCTGGTAGAGGAAAGACCATGGGGCATGACTCACACATTGGGAAAACTCTAAAACAAAAAGGCCAAATGTATGTGGTTCATGAAAAAGTGGATAAGATATGTAGAGCTATCATGCTACTTAAATTTCCATCCATTGAAAAAATTGAAGAAAAGCTTCTAGCAGCATTAAAAGTTGGAAAAAAATGGTCTTTTCTAACAGTTGCAATCAGTGTCTGTTCAGAACACACCAACAGCTACCATTATGTCACGTATTAAGAGATGGTTGCTTTCTACAACTTATAATTACCCCAGCATGTAGTTGTAAGTTCACAGTTGGATTCACAGCTCAAGGAGGTGATTAAAGGATTAGCTGTCTTTGATTGATATTTGTTTTGATAAGGAATTATGGGGGCTTTTAAAGTTATAAAAAGGCTTTCGTGATTTTTCAAACAAAGTGTAGTGAATAGATATTTAGGCTATTATTTTGTTTCATTTTAACATATCTCCTGAGGTCCACCTGTTCTGTATAATGGGTAATTTGACATGGAGGGTATAAGAGAAAAGATGATCACAAAATCAAAGAATACCTATAGTGCAGAAGCAAACCATTCAGCCCATTGAGTCCACACTGACCCTCTGAACAGCATCCCATCCAACCAAACCCCCTACCCTATCTCTATAACCCTGCAGTTAGAGTCAAAGAGTCCTACAACACGGAGACAGGCCCTTCAGCCCAAACTGGACCATGCTGACCTCAATGTCCATCCACGCTAACCCCATTTCCCTGCACTTGGTCCATATCCTTCTAAACCATTCCTATCTACGTATTTGTCCAAATGCCTTTTAAATGTTGTTAATGTACCCGCCTCAACCACTTCCACTGGCAGCTCAATCCATATGCATACCACCCTCTGTGTAAAAATAGTTGTCCCTCAGGTTGCCATGTATTCTTTCCCCTCTTAAATGTAAAATGATGCCCTCTAGTCCTCAATTCCCCAACCCTGGGAAAATGACTGAGTGCATTCACCCTGTCCATGCCACTCACGATTTTATACACTTCTATAAGATTCCCCCTCAGTTCTCCTACGCTCTAAAGAAAAACATCCTAGCTTGTCTAACCTGTCCCTACAACTCAGTCTTTTGAGTCCTGGCAACATTGTTGTAAATTTCGTCTGCACTCTTTCCAGTTTAATAACACCTTCCCTATAGCAAGTTGACCAAAATTGAACACAATACTCCAAGTGCAGCCTCACCAATGTCCTATACAACTGCAACATAACTTCCCAACTTCTATACTCAATGATCTGACCGATGAAGGCCAGTATGCTAAAAGCCTTCTTCACTGCCCTGTCTGCCTTTGACTCCACTTTCACAGAACCATGCACCTGAACTCCAAGGTCCCTCTGTTCCACTACACGCCTTAAGGCCCTACCATTCACCATGAAACTCCTACCTTGATTTGAATTTCCAAAATGCAACACCTCACACTTATCTATATTAAACTCCATTTGTCATTTTTCATCCACTTCCCCAGCTGATCAAGATCCTGCTGCAATTTCTGATAACCTCCTTCCTCACTGTTCATGACATCGTCTATTTTAGTGTCATACGCAAACTTACTAATCATGCCTTGTATATTCTCATCCATACCATTGATATAGATAACAAACAGCAATAGGCCCAGCACTGACCTCTGAGGCACACCACTAGTCACAGGCCTCCAGTCTGACAAGCATCCTTCCACTGTTATCTCTGCTTCCTACCATCAAGCCAATTGTGTTTCCAATTTGCCAACTCTCCCTGGATTCCATGCAATCCAACCTTCCATAGCAGCCTACCATGTGGAACCTTATCAAAGGCCTTACTGAAATCCATCTAGATTATGTTTACTGCCCTGCCCTCATCAACCTTCCTGGTCACTTCATCAAAGAACTCTAACAAAAATGTGCGGCATGATCTCCTACGCATGAAGCTGACAACTCCTAAGCAAACACTATCATTCCAAATGCATGTATATCTTATCCCTCAGAATCTACTCAAATAACTTATCTATCACAGATGTTAGGCATACTGGTCTATAGTTCCCAGGTTTTTCTTTGCAGCCCTTCTTGAATAAGGGCAAAATATTTGCAACCCTCCAGTCTTTCGGGACCTCACCCATCACTAATGTTGGTGCAAATATATCAGCCAGGGCCCTGCAATTTCTTCTCTAGTTTCTTACAGGGTTCTTGGATATATCTGGTCAGAACCAGGAGATTTATCCACCTTCATACAAGTTAATGCTTCCAACACTTCCTCTACCATGATATGTCCCCAAAATATCGGCACTAACTTTCCCAAATTCCCAAGTCTTCATGTCTTTCTCCACGGTAAACACAGAGGAAAAATATTCATTGACAACCTGGCCTATCTCCTGCAGTTCCACATGTACGTGTCCAATTTGGTCCTTGAGGCATCCTATTCTGTCTCTAGTTATTCTTTTTTCCTTCAACGTACTTAAAGAATCTCTTTGGATTCACCCTATTCTTCCCAACCAAAGCTATCCCATGTCCCCTTTTTGCCCTTCTGATTTCCTTCTTCAGTAAACTCCTGTGTCCCCTATATACCTCCAGGGCTTTCCTTGATCCCAGCTGCCTGTACCTGAGCCACGTCTCCTCCTTTTTTCTGGTCAAAGCCTCAATATTTCTTGTCATCCAGGGTTCCCCACTCCTGCCAACTTTGCCCTTCACCCTCACAGGAAAATGTAGACCTTGAAGTCTAGCCATCACACTTTTAAAGACGTCCCACCTTCCCTTTGCCTGCAAACAAACTATTCCAATCAACCCCAGCAAGCTCCTGTCTAATTCCATCAAAATTTGCCTTGTCCTGATTTCAGACTTGAACCTGTGTTCCAGTTTTGTTCCTCTCCATAGCTATTTTAAAATTAATAGAATGTGGTCACTCGTCCCGAAGTGCCCTTCCTCACTGTCACCTCAGTTCCCTGCCCTGCCCTGTTTCCCAAGAGTAGGTTGAGGCTTGCTCTTTCCTGGGTAGGACCCTGTATATACTATAAGGAAACTTTGCTGAACACATTTTACAAATTCCACCCCAACTAAGCCTTTGACACTGTGGCATTCCCAGTCTAAGTTAGGAAAATTAAAATCCTCCACTTTGACAGCCCTATTTCTCCTGCAAGTCTCCCCAGTCCTCCTCCATATTTGTTTCTCTAATTCCCGTTGGCTATTTGGAGGCCAATAGCACAACCCCAATAATGTCACCATCCTCTGCTTATTTCTTTGCTCCACGCACAGAGCCTCACTGAATGCTCCCTCAGTTATTTCATCTCTGACTCCTGCTGTGATACTCCCCTTAAATCAAAATTGCAACTCCCCCTCCCCTCTTTCCTCCATCTCTGTCCTGCCTAAAGCACCTGTACCCTGGCACATTAAGCTGCCAGTTCTGTCCCTCCCTTAGCCTTGTTTCTGGAATGGCTATAATATCCCAGTCCCACGTATCTATACACACCCTGAGTTCATTAGCCTTACCTGTCGGCCCTCTTGCATTGAAATAGATGCAATTTAATCCAACAGGCATTCCTCACTCCCTGTCCTGTTCCATCCTAACCTGTCTCTTCAACTTGCTATTTCTGATTATTGTATCTCCTTCTAGCCTCGCACTTGCCTCCCTGCCGTTGAGGATCCCACCCCCCTCGACCCCCCCCCCCCCCACCTCTGCCAATCTAGTTTAAACCCTCCCCTGTAGCACTAGCAAATCTGCCCGCCAGGATATTAGTCATCCTCCAGTTCTGGTGCAACCCATCCCTCTTGAACAGGTCACCTCAACCTCAGAAAAGGTCCCAATGATCCAGGAATCTCAATCCCTGCCCCCTGCACCAATCCTTTAGCCACGCATTCATCTGCCATATCCTTCTGTTCTTACCCTCACTCGCACATGGCACTGGAAGTAATCTGGAGATTTCCACCGTCAAGGTCCTGGTTGTTAACTTCTTTCCTACCTCTCTATAATCACTCCGCAGGACGTCATCCTATTTCTACCTATGTCATTTGTGCCAGCATGTACAATTACTTCTGGCTGCTCACCCTCCCCCTTGAGAACGTTCTGCAGCTGCTCTGAGACATCCTGGACCCTGGCGCCCAGGAAGCAAAACACCATCCTGGATTCCCGTTTGCGGCCACAGAATCTCCTGTCTCTCCCCCTAACTATTGAATCTCCTATCACTAAGGTCCTGTTTACCTTTACCCTTTCCCACTGTGCCCCAGAGCCAAGCAAAATGCCACCAACCTGTCGACTGGTGCTTTCCCCTGATCGATCATGCCCCCCCAACAGGATCCAAAATGACATACTTTTTTTGGAAGGGAATGGCCACAGGGAATCCCTGCACTCTCTGCTTACTCCCTTTGCCTTTCCTGGTGGTCACCCAGCTACTCTCTGCCTGCACCTTAGATCTGACCACCTCACTAAAACTCCAATCAATGATGCGCTCAGCATCTCGGATGATCTTGTGTGCATCAGGCTCCAGCTCCCTAACATGGTTTCCCAGGAGCTGCAGCTGGGTGCACTTCCCACAGGTATAGTCATCAGGGACAATGGAGGTCTCCCTGATCTCCCACACCCTGTAGGAGGAGCATGCCACTGCCCTAACTGCCATCTCAACTGCTCTAAGAATAAAGAGGAAAGTTAAAAGGAATTTGCCTGAGCACTCCTTGATACGGGGGGATCTTCAGTACAAGTGACTGCCTCCAGGCTCTAATGTATGCGTCAGAATGATGCCTCACCCTCTCAGTCACCCTCTGCTGGGCCTAGCCTGCACATCCTGGATACCATGGGCAAGTTACCACCATGAGTCCACTTCACCTGCATATCTTTGGTGATGGTCAAGGGTTGACATGATCTGGCATTAGAAATCTAGAAACAGGATTAAGCCATAAGACCTTTTGAGTCTGCTTCACCCATTTAATCAGGTAATGGCTGATCTGGTGTGACCTCAATTTAATTTTCTTGTTTGTATTCTGTAACACTTGACTTTTTTGTTTATCAAAATTTAATCAACTCTGTCTTGAATATATGTAAAGTCCCAGTCTCAACTACCTTCTAGAGAAGAGAATTCAATGACCCTCTGAAAGAAAAAAAATCTCCACATCTCTGTCTTGAAAGGAATAGCTCCTAGTCTTAAACTGTGTCCTTTAATTTTAGTCTACTCCATGAGAGGAAACATCCTTTCATCTTAATTCTATCCAGTTCCTTCAAATCTTATATGTTTCAATAAGATGACTTCTTATTCATCATTAAGCTGGCATGGGAATATAAAAGGTCATGGGAATGTGTTGGGTCCATGGTTTGCACTTTCTTTGAAGGTGGATATAAGGGACAATGGGGCAGGTCATGGGTTGGCATGAGTTGACATGGATGGCATAGAGTGTGAATGCTCGGGCTGGAGGGTGATAAGATGTGAGTGTGAAGGTTAAAAGGTCTTATATTTAACCAGACATGGGGAGAAAGTACAAGAGCACCGAGGTAGGACTTAATACTACAGGTTAACGGCTTATATTCATCCTACAGCCTCGGAGGAGAAGTCAGGATGGACAAGCATTTCCTCCCACAGCAGGGGCACCAAACCAGGAAATTTACAAACAGTCCTACATATCAGGTCAATAACCGTAATTTCTGTTTCAGTCTCCGATGATGCTGACAGACCTGCTGAGTATTTCTGGCATTTTCTTTGTCCATTCATTATGGACGAGCTTTCTTCCTGAGTTAAGGAATACCATTAATTCCCTTCCAGTTAAATCACTAACTGTAGAGATCATTTGCATTATAAAAACACCTGTGTTGATATAATACACACGCTCACATATATATCATTTCCATTTACTCATTTAAAGGTGAAATTATAAAGGAATTGCTGGAAATATGTACACTGTATTAAATATATCCCTACAGATCTCGATATGACATTGATCTGCAATATGCATACAAGTCACGAAATTGAAATATGTTCACAGAAGCAGTTTTTTTCAGAAAATTGGTTATGAAAAATAAGCACTCTTAGTCACAGCCTGAAATCTGGCCATTATATTCACATAATAGATGATTTGTTCAAAACTCTTGACATATTTTTGCACAAATTGCTCAAATGTAACTCATTCCTAACTGGTGCATAATTGCTGGTTGGCAGCTTTTTTTTTGAAAACTGTATATTTTTATACAAAATATGATTGCTTGATTTTACTCCTCACCCCTAAAACAGAAGCAGGATTTTGAGGCACTTTCAAACTTTCTTGTCTGCACATACAGAAAACAGCACAAAACACACAAATATACGCACATATTTACAACATCCAGGTTTGAGCTGACAAAGTGGTAAGTGACATTCACACTACCCAAATGCCAGGCAATGACCACCTCCAAAGCACCCCTTGATATTCAATAGATTCCCATCACTGAATTTCCCCTGTCAACATCTTGGGGGTTAGTATTGGCCAGAAACTTAACTGAACTAGCCATATAAATGAACTGGCTTCAAGAGCAGGTCAGAGGCTTGGAGTTTTGCAGGAATGATTCACCTCCTGACTCCTCAGAATCTGTCCACCATCTACATTTGATGATTGATTATTGATAATTGATGATACATGCACAAGTCAAGAATGTGATGGAATACACCCTGGATGGATGCAGCTCCAGCAACACTCAAGAAGTTTGACACTATCCAGGGAAAATCAGCCCAGTTGATTAGTACCACATCCACAAGAATTCACTCCCTCCACCACTGACGCTCAGTACCATCAGGACAAGGGCACAAGTTACATGGAAACACCACCACCTATAAGTTCCCTCCAAGTCACTCACCATCCCAAATTGGAAAAGTATCTCCATCCCCTCCAATCTCAGTGGGTCAAAATCCTGGAACTCCCTCGCCAATAGCATTGTGAGTTTAACTATGGGTTGCAGAAGCTCAAGAAGGTAGCTCACCATCACCTTCTCAAGGGCAACTAAAAATGGGCAATACATGCTGGTCCAATTAACGACACCCACATCTCATGAATGAATAAAAAGAAATAATCATTGCTTTCTTAGCACTTGGGGACTTTAGTGAACAGTTGCAAGGAACCAGCCTCTATGATTTGCATTGCAGTTAAATGTGGAGGCAGAGGCAGGGAGGTTGTAACAATGGGGAGCACAGAGCAGTCCATGGAATGTACTTGGCACTGTGTGGCATTGTGTCACATCAGTATTAGAACTGCAGCATGTGCCAGCAGTTTACACAGAAAATACACTGTATATACTTTAAGTAAATGGCCATGTGAGAAAGTCAAAGTGAACCTTTAGTTGGGTGAAAGGTGACTATAATGAGTCAGGAGTATACTCACTGTTAATCTAGCAGTCTATTTGATTCTAGTACAGGAGGGTTGGCCACAGTTCCTACCTGAGTCCAGGGATCCATATCATTGCAGTCCAGGGACCGGACCACGGTCAACCTTGCAGGTCACGTGCACACAGCCCAGGAATTAAAGCTAGGTCTGTCAGGGCACTTGGAGAAAATGGGCAACTCAAGTCTCTGGATGGGCTTCATTGTTCTGGGTCACTGAAGGAACAGTGAATGTGGCAGGAGGCAATTATAGGAAGTAGGGTGTCGCCTCAGTGAGTAGGTAGAGACTGGGAACTTTGGAAGATCGTGCTTAACCAGTTCAGAGTAATTTTGGCCTCTACACAAAGGAAGTGTGCTGCTAGTATGGTTAAGAGAACTTCCAAAATCATGAGCTCTGGGGGGGAAGTAAGGAAATTAATAGTCAGTAAAGGAAGAACAGGGGGAAGCTGAAATGTGAAAGGGGCCACAGAGAAAGCAACACAAAAAGGAAAATGAAGGCTAGGGGAAAAAATTCACACATCACAGGGGAAGCCAGCAAGTTATTCATATTGAATCAAAGTTAGAACGTTATTGAGTGGAATAGAAAGAATAATAACTGCAAAAAGCACGTAGAGTTGTTGGAATGAGTTGTTGTTCTATCTTTTGGGACATTTAACTCTCACATGGGTGTGACTTGAATAAGTCCAGCAGTGAAAAATGATATTACAGCATACAGTTTAACAGTGCAAGTAAATATATATTTACATAAGGGAAAAGTTTTTACAATGAGATAGCAATAACTGCAGATGCTGCAATCAGAGACAACAGTGTGGAGCTGGAGGAACACAGCAGGCCAAGCAGCATCACAGGGGCATGACAATTGACTTTTCGGGTCAGGACCCTTCTTCAGAAATTGGGGAGGGAGAATGGAGCTGGGAAATAAATAGACGGGGTGAGGAGTGGGGCTGGGGGAAGGTAGGTGGGATGGTGATAGGTGGATGCAGGTAGGAAGTGGTGGGGATTGGTTATTGGGATGGATGGGGTGGACTGGTGGGAGAGAAGATGGACAGGTTGTGTCAGGGCAAGGAAGTGGGGATAAGAGGGAGGGTTGGACATGGGATGAGGCCGGGAATAGGGAGATTTTTGTTTCACCCGCACTATTGATATGACTTTATTAAATTAATTTCGTTCTTCTACCTCATTTAAGTGCAGTCGGGACTTCGTCCACTGGGGTAGAAGAAGCCTGCTCTGTGGTTAGCCCTGTTGATTTGGAAGACTAGGGCGACTGTCCCCTGGTACCTTTGGCACCAGGCAGTCTCAGCTTGCTGAGATGCTCATGTCCAGATACAAACTTGCCCTCCTTAGTTTGAGCCACTGTAGGCTTTAGGATCACAGGGAACAGAGCATTGGAGACCTGGCACCTCTGAAGCTACATTCTGCAAAATATGTTTTACTATTACACAGAATTCCTTGCATGCCAGCAATTTTAGCAAGAGCCTGGCTGCGTAATTAATAATGTTAAGAGCAGAAAATTGCACGAGAAAATTCTCTCCAGCTCATGGAGGACTGGGTGTCATGGAAGTCTCTTGACATAACATTTCAGCAAATGGGAAATTGTACCCATTGATTCTATTTGTTTCTCCACCGATGGCACACGGTGAGCTGAGCATTTGTGGCATTCTCTGATTTCCAGCATCTTGTACCAATCATGAAAGATGTGCACTAAAACTGGATCAGTTAGACTGTGGAACCTCAGAGCTCAGTGTTGACACAACTGTTATTACACACCTCTGGAGCAAGTGAGAATTTAATCTGGGCCTCAATGGACACTATCAATGCCACAAGAGCCTTAACCATCAAGTCCAGAAGATTTTTATTAAATTTAGATCAACTGTAGATCTTTGTCTTTAATGCTTCACCCCCAGGGCCTTTGTGCACAATAGTCGTATCCCTACATCTGAATCAGGAGGCCTGGGTTCAAGTCCGACCTGTCTCAAAGGTGTTTCATTACATGCCTGAACAGGTTGATTAAGAAGAGCTAAAGTTTCAATCCATTGGAGTGGGGAAAGTCAGCAGGTTTTATTGATCAGTAAATTATTGGTGAGGAATGTTGCTGAAGGTGAGCACTCGACCACTTGGCAGGTAAACAGAAACAAATGGCAACAACATAGGGAGCCTAGCCTAGCAAAATGAAGTTCATTCATCTTCAGCCTAGAACTGTCAGGATTGCAAGGCTGAACAGAATAAAGATGAAAAAATTAGTTGATATGTTTAATCTATCTGCACTTTTCTTTATGCTTGACCAAAGATTCTTTAGCTTTTTGAAGCATATAGAACCCGATTACATCAGTTACTGTGAACACTTACCTCTTATCTGTTAAATAGAGCAGCTTGAAGATATCTCCGGTTTTGGTCCACTTTCAAACATGTTGTACGTGCAGAAAAGGGAGAATATGAGAAATATGGATTTTCTTTTCTATCCGTTCGTGAGATGCGGGCATCTCTGGCTGAGCCAGCATTTACTGCATCCCTAATTGCCCATTCAGTGGCTTGTGATGTTTATTTCAGGGGGCAGTTAAGAGCCAATCATACTGGTGTTGGCCTGGAACCACATACAGATCATTAGAGAATAAGATGGGAATTTTACCACATTTGACAGGCTGTTTTTTTAGCTCCAGATTTTTATTGACCAACATTTGCCATGGTGACACTTAACCCATACGTCCAGTTTATCAACCTGGGACTCTGGATTACGAGTCCAATGACATCACCACCACCTGGTTTTGCAATAAAAACTTTTGCTGATGGGATCACAATGTTTACCTATTGACCCCACAACCCACACGATAATTTTAAAATGCCTTTAAATGACCAAGCTTCTTTTCCTATCTGAAGCAGATGGCAAGCAACTGAGATATGGAAATCAGAATATTCGACAAGGCATTGAGCAATTTAACCACAGTCAAAGAACCACCACAGGATGCTTCCCAAAGTGGCCCAGGTAACTATTACTTCATTTCTAATGGATCCAAAAAAAGTGTGCGAGCTCCACCTCTGTTTCCATCAAAACATTGGCCAATTGTCACCTTAACAAAGCCCGTTAAATCCTTAAGAATGCTAGGTGCTTTGTCGCTTCTTGACTGTCAAATGTCAGAACCAGCTCAGAAACTAGTTAGCATTATCTCCAAAGGGCAATTGGAAGGTCAGGTATCAGAAACACATGTTGATGTTTGGAGAATCACAAACATCAGATGTTGTGTGGCACGACAATGTTCTGAATATAATAAGCAAGGAATGAGCCTAAAATCAACCAACTGGTCTTTGTAAGCCTAAGGCAATGTGAATATATATGCATCTGTATTTTGAACTGCAGAATTTTTCTTTTCTTTTGTTGAATGCACTATTTTACCAAAATAAAACAAGACAATTATAAAATAAATCATGTTAAAAAATTGATTGCACAGTGAAGGCATTCATTTGGCAAGAATTGGCTGTCTCAATTTAATTTGTTTTCCAATTGAAATGAATAAGCCAGATAGCTCGACTTGATTTGTCATTGCTGACTTGCATTTACTTACTCAACTTCATTGTTCTCTCACAAAATTATTTTCTACCTCCATCTGTGTGCTCTTTGTTTCAGGGTTTGTAAATAATAAAAGCATTAGTTGCTTTCACAATGTTTGTTCTGTTTTTCGTACTCAAGGTATTTTACACATTCCACCATTGTTAAAGTGAACCGAGCAAACATAGGTAGCCAAGGTGGAACAATTATATTCAATGAGCAGGCAATATTATCAACAGAGTAATTGAAATTTCTTTCAATAGGGATTCTTTTACAAGGTCCAAGGCAAATTGCAAAACCTACAATGTCTGAAAGTAAAAACAAGTATCTTGGGAACAATCTCATTGTTAAGAAATTGGTTTTGCAAAGCCCTTACTTTAACCTACACAATATAAAAACTTCTCAATTGAAAGAAAATATGAATCATACAATGGTTGAGGCAATAGAAAGCCATTCAGTCCATCATATCCATGCTGAATGTCTGAAAGAGGAAATGGCTTTGTCTCACTCTCTTACCCTTTTCCCCGCAGCCGTGCTGTTATTTTCCCTTTAGTTGCCTTTCTAATTTAGTTTTAAAAGCCGTGATTGAGTCTGCTTCCACCATACCCTCAGACAGTCCATGCTAATCAACATGCAAAAATGCTTTTCCTCATGTGACCATTGATTCTTTCGCCAATCACCTCACATTGGTGTTGTTTGGTTCTCAACTTTTCCAGCAATGGGAATAGTACACTTTTTCTAGAACCATTGTGAGTTCTCTGAGGAGAATAGCCCCAGATTCTCCAGTTTCACCTAAATACTTCGTCCCTTATCATTTTTTTCTGCGCCTTTTCTAAAGCCTGCACCATTCCATAGGTGTCATGGTCAGTGACATTCTAGTTAATTCTGAACCATTATTTTATACAAGTTTCCCTCAAATTAATTGCTTTTGTACGCTTCTTCTATTTAGAGAGTTCAGTATTTTGTTTGAGGAGTTCTGAAGGGTCAATTCTGTTTTTCACTTCACAGACGCTGCTAAACCTGTTGAATACTTCCAGCACTACCTGCTTTTAGCCTTGGAGTTGTAAAGCATTGAAACAGACCCTTCAGTCCAACTTGCCCATGCCGACCAGATATCCTAAGTCAATCTAGTCTCATTTGCCAGGATTTGGCCCATATCCCTCTAAACCCTTCCTCTTCATGTACTCATCCAGATGACTTTTAAATATTGTATTCTACCAGCCTCCACCATTTCCTCTAGCAGCTCATTTCTTCCTTTTATTTCAGGACCCTATCAAACTGGCCTGCTACTTTGAACGATTGCGTACATTGTTATGGAAGTGTGTTATACGTGTATTAATTTATATTATTGAGAAAGCATATGTATGTATATGCATTAAAACTTTTGTGAAGAATACCTTGCAAAATAAAAGGCACTTGTAAAACCAACAACAATGTTCATTTGTGAGGATCAAGCTGTTTGGACAGAGATTCTAAGTCTCAACAATTTCAAAGAGAGGTCGCATACTCAGAGCACATAGAGGAGAAAAGATATTGAACTTGAACAAACAAACTGATATAACTTGCCTCAGGAGCGCATCTGATGTCCTGTCTCCCCATTTCTCTGAAACCAACTCATCAATGTGCCCCCAGGTTCTAGTGTCTGTTACGAGAGAGAAACATTTTCTCCACATCCAATCTATCCAGGCTTGTCATATTCTGTAAGTTTCAATCAGATACCCCCTCATATTTCTAAATTCCATCAAGTACAGAACCAGAGTTTTCAACTGTTTCTCATGATGAGCCTTTCATCCCCAGTTTCATTCTTGTAAATCTTTCCTCTGGACCCCCTCCAATGCAAGCACATCCATCCTTAGATATCTGGCCCAAAACTGTTCATAATATTCCAACTGTGGTCTCACCAGAGGGTTATGTAGCCTCAGCAGTGTATCTCTGCTCTCATATTCTAGCCTTCTTGAAATGAATGCTAACATTGTATTTGCCTTCTTAACTGCCAACTGAACCTGTATGTTAACCTTAAGAGAATCTTGAACTGGGACTACCAAGCCCCTTTGTGCTTCAGATTTCCAAAGCCTTTCCCTGTTTACAAAATAATCTATGCCTCTGTTCTTCCAACCAAAGGGCATAACCTCACATTTTCCCACAATGTATTCCATCTGCCACTTCTTTGTCTACTCTGTCAGCATATCCAAGTCCTTCTGCAGCATCCCCCGTTCCTCATCACTACCTGTAACTATCTTTGCATCATCTACAACAGTGTCCCAGTTCATTTGTCCAGGTCCATTTGGAAATCTATAGTAATCTCTCCAGATTTGGATTGTGGTCAATGATTGTTGTTCTGTTGTGTCTCCACATCCATACAGTAGCAGATCATTTACAACCAATGGCACTCCAGAATGATCAGGGACTGTCACAAGCTGTCTGAGTTGATGCTCTTCTGATGACATGAAAATGCCAAATGACACGCACAATCATCTATAATCTCCCAGTGGCTCCCGAATGTCATAAGAAAACTATAGTTTCAGCCAGTGTCCATATCCTTTACATCGAGGGTAGTAAATGATTTTGCCTTGACAAGTTATGGAAATATTTCTGCAGTGGCTGGTCTGTGTCAAGAGATCAATTCAAATCTTCACTGAGATTCTTTTGATCTAATTATATTCACAGCTTTCCAGGCTTTCCTTTCACTGCTACCAAGCTACCGATCCAATTTGTATAAATTGTAACTCTGTTCATTATTCCCTTCTTTCCAGCTCCTCTATCTCAACTTTCAGGCCAGACTTGAGGCCTTTTTGAACTCTCCTTGGGAAGTGCTGATTTGGTCTTTTACTCTCTTCTAGACATCTAAGATGTGAAAACATTGTTGCCTTTTACTGCGGATTTGTTCAGTAGTCAATTACTTGGTGCCCTACAAATCACAGTTAAACTCTTCTGGTTTGTATGGATTACCAGCCCAAGCTTAAGAACTTTTGTTAGCTGAGATAAGAGGATTTTGTTTAATGTCCACTAATTGGAAGTGCTAATCTTCCTTTTTCCCTTTGCAATGGGCTCTCAGCTTAGTTTGTCCCCTTATTTGGGAATCGTTTGATTTCTCAGACATACTTTTACCTTCACTGGGCACTTTTAGTTCACTGTCTCAATCAATTCACACAGGTCTGTACAATATAATATAATGCCAGTGTCTATCTGACACTTTACATTCATTTGATGCACTCTTTCTGCAGTTGCCATTCTTACTGTCACAAATGTTACGATCATTGTAAAGACTGTACTTTATTACTTTCTATGTCTTTGATTGTGGACTGAAATATTTTAGAAACCGAGGATAGCACACTTTCGAAAAGCAGGTCACTAATGTTCATACGGCGGGAGGAAGTTTAATGCAGATAAGTTGGAGCCAGAGGGTGTGAACAAGGTAGAATTGGCCAGCAAAAAGTAACTGATTGGTCTGTGGAATGATGACCAATTCTTGATGACAAAGGCCTCCTCCTGCCACAACTTTGTGATTGGCTCCCAGGTAATTCAACAGTTTATGCGTATGTAAAAATGTGTAGTCGTTCTACCTGCAGTGAAAAGAAAACACCAAGCCTGAAGAAAGCCAATTGATTTCCCCTTATCAAGTGCTGTAAGCTGTGAATTTTAGCCAATAAGGCAGAGACTTTACAAAGGTGAACCAGTCACTCTGTACCTCCTGCAAGTGAGGGAAAGTACCAGGAGAGAGAATAACCAGTCCCGACAAATCTAAAGGATCGTCTCTGACAGCACTATATTTCGTATTAAACTGCCTTCCCATTCCTTCCTTCTGCCCATGAATTCCAAGTAATATGGGTGTATAGATAAAGTTTTATCTAGCATCATGACTTACTGGGATATTGCGCAGGAAATCAAACTCCAGCATTCCTGAAGTCACCACAGTAATTTAAGTTTTTTAAAAGAAATATACCAAATGCTCAAACTACCTCAATTGCAGACCTAGGTTGACAGAAAGCATGGACCTCACTGATAGTCATATAAGCTGTAGCATTCCTTTACACCAGGACAGAAGTTTAAGACTAAAACAAAAAAAGACAAACCAAGCTATCTAGACTTGGCAGACCATTTAGAATAATCTTCAAACACGCCACAAAACTACCTTTCAACTTTTACTTTCCAAAACCATCCATTTACAGAAATTCAAGTTCAGAAGAATTAGCACCGTATACCAAACATTTAAGCTCCATGAAATTGATTCTCCCTAATTTGATTCCTCCCTCCGCAGTGAACTCTGGAGTCATCTCACAGGAATACCCCCAAAAATGAGAACTTACAATTTCTAAGATTCTGATAACCTGCAGATTTCTAACCAAATTATTCTGGTCTGGAATTTTCACCAATTAAACTTTTTTTTCTTTTTTTCTCTCTGCAGTAATTGTGTTTACCTTAAAATGTTGTATACCCCTTTAATGCAAGAACACTTAACTTGCTTCTGACCTCAGTTAGGTCTCTTCCAAACTGCCTGAAAGAAAATTCAATCTCTGGATTTTCTAAATCAAAATCAATTCCTTCACTATGCTGAACTGAATACAAGTTAATAGTTTTCCTTAGTTAATCTACCTGTCATAAACCTGCAAGTTATAAACAATTTTCCATGTGGGGCAACGTAAACATGATTGGATTGGTATCCCAGAACACCAGGTTCTGTGGACAGGGTTTAAATGCCATTTGGACAGTTGGTAAAAAGTGAATTCAATAAAAATCTAGAATAAAGAATCCTAGTCTAATAATGGCCACGTAACCATTGACAATTGTTGTTAAAACTCCATCTGGCTTACCAATGTTCTTTAGAGAAGGAAAACTGCATCCTTACCTAGTCTGGTCTACATATGACTCCAGACCCTCCACAATGTGGTTTACTCTTAATTGCCCTCTAGGAAATTAGCAGTGGGCAATAAATACTTCCCTAACCAGCAACACCCACAATTTGTGATTCTTTTTAAGTTGCAAGGATTTACAATAACTAGCTATCTGAGCAAAGGTGGATTTGCCACTGTTCCAAAAGAACTCTTTGTCTTGTGTTTAAAGAAACACATCCTGAAAAGTAACCAACACCCATATGCCATTATTTTGAAATCCAAATTCCAAAAATTATTTTCAGGCATGAAGTTTAACGTGAGTAAAAGTGAAGTAGTTCACTTGGTAGGAAGAGGGAAAAAAGTGAAGTACTACTTAAAAGTAGAATAACTGTGGACTTCCAAGTTACAGCAGGATTCAGATGTTCTTATCCTGAGCCACAAAACATTAGGATGCAGACACAGCATTTCATCAAGTCATGATTAAAATTAGATATCTTAAATTTTGGAATATTTCCAGTTTACTCACCAAAGTAAAACAACAGTGAGAACAATTTTTTAAAAATCTCACTGAAAATTGAGTACCCTTGTGCAATGATGCATTGCATTTGCATTAATTGATGTTTGTCAGATTGGGATGCATGTTTTATGAAAACTTTAATAAATGAGAATCAGTGGAATTTAAGCCTGGGACCCACAGAAATTATTGTCTTACTTCTCGTCAGAAGGCACGGCTATAGATTATCCTGCTGTACGACATTAAGAAAAATTGATTAAAAGCTTAACTCAAAATGCAAATTTGATTTTGCTCCTCAAAATAATTTTAATACAAGGAAGGAGTTTATCAGAGTCTCTGCATGTCTGGTATAACAGAAATCAATCAAAACGAAAACATAAAAACATCAAATTAAACACTAGATTGTAGCAAGACATAAAAGAACAATAAAGCATGAATCAAAGTATGGATCCAAAATGATATAATTTTGTATTCCCGTCCTCATCAAACAACATTACTGATTCATAACAGAGAAAATTCCTGACCTGCCTTGAGGATAAGATAATCCTTTTGAGAAAAAGCTGCAAACACATTGATAAGATAGCATGATAAATGTGAAAGCAAAATATATTGAAAATCATTAATAAACTACTGGGAGGACTGCATAGATTACAACAAAGAGCAATAATTCCTTTGTCAATTCTCTGTTTGTTGTAAATTGGCAGGTCATTTCCTTCTATTGATGAGATTGCAGAAAACCATTTCAATGAAGGAAATGGAAGAGGACATCAGTTAACTTAATGAAGGAATTTGAGATGTATTTGGTACCTTTATGAAAAGGTGTCTACTGAAAGGGAGCATCCTGCAAATGCACCTAAATATTCTTGACTTTGGAATTTAGCTGTAGGATGTAACTGTACAAATACTTACACCTTATTCTGCAACATCCTTCTCGCCTATTGTGGTAGTGTCTCAAAAAAGACTGAGTTGATGCCTCATTACAGTTGTGGCGACAAGAATTTAATATGAATGTGCGAAGTATATGTTGTATATCATAAGCAAATTTGGAGCCATGTAAAAACCAAAGAGAGAAAGAGAAGGAGCATTCATTGAAATAGCAATCAAAGTGAAGTGTTTGGCTGCAAATAAATATTTTGTTATCCATAAAATATATCAAAAAAGAGTCAGATAGTATTTGATTGATATAATTTAAAAGTTTGATATAAGACGGTAGATCATTGAGAAGTGGTATGTCCATAGAAGGATGCATTCTGGGACCAAGTTGCCATTAAAATTAAGGAATGCAATCAGAAAAATGCTTTTTATATGTTCATCAGATTATAATTCACACTTGATAAAACAACAACCAATAAATATTCAACAGTCACTCCATTAAAAAAAAAATAAATCCCTTATAGTAATAGTTCATGTGATTCTGTGCCATGTTCCTGCACTTGCCCCCTTCCCATATCATCTCTTTTAAGCACCACTTTCTTAGTTCTCAGAGGGTATAAGATAGAAAGAAAGAAATGTATGGATCTGGTTAAGGGATTAATGAGAGTGTTGACAGCAGATTAGGTGAGAAGGGCCAGCAGTTGGTTTTGAGGTAGGTCGTAGTTGGGGGATGTTTGTTATGGAGGGAAAATAGAGTCAGTAACTTCCTCAGTATTTCACTATAGAAAATTGCCATTATCCAAGAATGACATGTTGTCTGATACCACAATGGCAATGGTTAGGTCAAGATGTTGTATCAGGGAAAAGCTGGGTGCTGTCAATAAAGATATGGAACTGATTTCATGTTGGTGAATAGAGTTCACAATGGGTCATTGTTTGAATGAAGTGGAGAAGGATCCTAGGATTCTTTTGATTCCTACGATTCCTTTTGGAATTCCTGAGGTATCAATGCAGGAATATCAAATGTTACCATTTTTGGAGGCGCTTTAGCCATAATTCAATAAGTAAGAAAAGGAAAAACAAAAGATAGTTCCATCAATGATTGGGTATTGGAGAAAGTATGTTGGAGGATGTTGGTGTTGTCAACAATTGTATGTCAAGGGCAGTGGAGGGATAGAAAAGGAGAAGGAGGAACAATGAAAAATAAAGACAGGTAGTGAAATCTGTGGCCAGGGAAGGGCATAGAGTTAGTGATGAAACATGGAGATTGTGGGAGTGCCTGAGGTTGATTGTTCTTATCTTCCCAATGTTTAGCAGAAAGAAGATGCTAATTATCCAAGAGTGGATAACAACCAAAGGCCTTGATTTATGCCAGGATGTGGACTGCCATTGCCTTGTAGAGAATGCTGGAAGAATTTGTGAATCTCAGTCTCATCCCTGAACCTGGCACTTCCCGTTATTTTGTGGGGCAGAATTGGGACAGGCCACAATTTGTGCATGCACAATTCCCAGAAAATGATGGCCATTTCAATGATCAGTTGCTGTCACAAAAAGAGGATCGTGGAGTCCTTAGAGTGTGGAAAATAATCCAGGTAAGAGCAAGAATGTTGCCAATGCATTTTCTTTATTGGCCAAGGCACCCCAGAGTACATGGTCTGAGGACACCTGAGTGGGGGTCGTCCAGTATTCTTTGGTAATGGAGCTCAGGGATTCTTTGGAGATTGGTGTCGGGTGCCCTTTGCACTGTTAGCTGTTAAGAAAATTGTGTATGAATGCGAAAAAAAAATATTGGAACTGTCAAGCTTGTCAAGAAGTGTCAACAAATATCATTCTGTCAAGAAGTATCCAGAGACTCAAAGTGCATTTATGAATAACAGTGCTTTACTCCACACAGTATAGTGTGCAATATAGAATTGTAAGTAATAGAACTATATTTATTCTCTTCTATGCATGGGTACCTGTGGATTTTATTTTATTCATTCATGGCATCACTGGTTCAGGAGACTCCCTGGTTATCAGGGGCATCATTCCTGCATTTACCTTGTCTAGTCCTCATTCTTCTAAACTCTTGTGAATATAATCCTGACTGATCTAGTCTCTCTTCATATGTTCATCCTGCTGTCACAGGAATCAGTCTGGTTAACATTTGTTGCACTCCCTCCATAACAAAAACATCTTTTGTCAGATAAGGAGACCAAAACTGTACACAAAACACCATGCATGGTCTCACCAAGACACTGAACAATTGCAGCAAGGCATGCCTGCTCCTGCACTCGAATTCTCTCACTATGAAGGCCACATAGCTATTGTCTTCTTCACCATCTGCTGTATCTGCATGCTTACTTTCAGCAATTGGTATACAACTACACCCATGTCTCATTGTAGCTTCCCTTTTCCCAATCTATCACCATTCAGATAATAATCTCCCTTACTGTTTGTGCTACCAGAGTGGACAAAGTCACATTTATCCCATATTACACTTCATCTGACATGGATTTGCCCACTCGCTCAACTTGTCCAACTCACACTGAAGCACAGCTGCGATCAAAGAACAAAGAACAAAGAAAATTACAGCACAGGAACAGGCCCTTTGGCCCTCCAAGCCTGCGCTGATCCAGATCCTCTATCTAAACCTGTCGCCTATTTTCCAAGGATCTGTATCCTTCCGCTCCCTGCTCATTCATGTATCTGTCTAGATACATCTTAAATGACGCTATTGTGCCCACCTCTACCACCTCCGCTGGCAACGCGTTCCAGGCACCCACCACCCTCTGCGTAAAGAACTTTCCACACATATCTCCCTTAAACTTTTCCCCTCTCACCTTTAAATCATGACCCCTAGTAATTGAGTCCCCAACTCTGGGAAAAAGCTTCTTGCTATCCACCCTGTCTATACCTCTCATGATTTTGTAGACCTCAATCAGGTCCCCCCTCAACCTCCGTCTTTCTAATGTAAATAATCCTAATCTACTCAACCTCTCTTCATAGCTAGCGCCCTTCATACCAGGCAACATCCTGGTGAACTTCCTCTGCACCCTCTCCAAAGCAACCACATCCTTTTGGTAATATGGCGACCAGAACTGTATGCAGTATTCCAAATGTGGTCGAACCAAAGTCCTATACAACTGTAACATGACCTGCCAACTCTTGTACTCAATACCCTGTCCGATGAATGAAAGCATGACCACTTTATCAACCTGCGTTGCCACCTTCAGGGTACAATGGACCTGAACACCCAGATTTCTCTGTGTATCAATTTTCCCCAGGGCTTTTCCATTTACTGATTCTTTATTGTTCAACCTCCCAACCAGCAAAGGATGAGGCTAACCTTCCAGTTGCTTGCCAATTCAGTAAAATATCTTGCCCCCATCTAACATTTCTGTCATGGAGCCAATTACAGTGTATCATGATGGTCAACACAAGCTGGTGAACAACACTTCATTTTCCATTTGCTCATTTTACAGAGTATAGCTCTCAACATTGAGTTCAACAACTTCAGAAAGTGATGGCTATCCTCCATTTTGATTACTTGATTACATTTTCCAGACCCTTTTAGTTCTGAAGATATCATACAAGACTCAAAACATTAACTTTGTTTTACTGTCCACAAATGCTACCAGGCTACTGAGTTTGTCCTGTGTTTTCTATTTCTCAGCATCTGCATTATTTTGCTTTATTCCAGTTAGAAGTATTTGAATGAAATGTTTGTTGACATAAATTATTCTTTCATTCAATTCAATATATTGGCTCTTTTTCATATCATTGAGAGTGTGAATTTTTCAATAGTAACAACCAATAAACTGGTAACTTTACTTTCTGTCCCCGCTATTTAATGTCCAATCTGGATAACAGGTGAATTGACATGGAAAGGGAAAGGTGCTGGATTGTGTATCTGAGTTGTCATAGGGTCATAAAGGTTTAATTAGGAACATACCAAGTATGATAGGCCAAGGTCGATTGGTAGAATGGCACAGGTGTATGGCAAACCATGTAGATGACTAGGCTGAGGGTATGAGGGGTCATGGAAGTGGGTATAGGGGGATAGGTTGGCACAGATTTGGCATTAGAGAGAGAGAAGTGAGAGTAAGAAGTATGTTTTCAGCTTTAATCTTTACTTTTAAACTTTGAGCCCTGTCAGAAGCCCGAGGTAGGCTTTCCACCCAGCCCACCTCCAGTGAACCAAGCAACCTATCGTATTTTTACTGGGTAACCTGATCCTAATTCCCTATCCAGCGCATAACCCTGGACTGAAAATCAAAAATGGTGTTGGCCATTTTCAAGGTCAGGTTTGTGTAGGTGGGATTTTTCTAGCCTCTGCACTCTTAACACCACAAAAATCAGGCCAAATGACTAACAGCTCAGAGGTAATCGAGGTATTGAGCAACAGAACTACAAACCCAGAGATGCCTTCAGAATGAAGAATTGTCGAGCAAATTTCATGTACTTAGGATGCTCTAAAGTGCTTGAAAAACTGGTGTTGGATGTTTTTTGCATCCACCTAACTGGGAGATACAGCCTGCGGTAGTTTTTGATGTGTCACTGGTGTTTTACAGCCATGACTAGTGGAAGAAATTGTATGCCAATGTGCTTACAGTTGCTGGTCAAGCATTATCTATGGCATAGAAAATCTACAGCCATCTAGGGGGATTGATTGTATTTGTTCTTCAACACAATTGATCCTGTACATGGAACTGGTATACAATTGTATGCTGAAATTTTTCTAAGGATATATTTTGTCACAGCCTCCCATCTCTATGGGTATAGGATTATTAAATGTTTACACGTTTAGTATATTGACACTTGTCCCATGTCAATCTTAGTCGACAAAAAAGAGTCACCAGTTTTATGAGGACAAATTATTTAAATTTTTGCTGAAACTTTGATTCACAAGATTGAAAGCATGAAGCATGTGTTCACTCTTTGTCTCCTCGTGTACACTGTGAGATTCTAATTTGTCAATCACTTCATGTATGAAAGGCAAAGTCACCATAGCCCCAGAAGACTGCGCTCTCATTAGAGAGAGATGATTTGGTGGTTTAACTTAGGGGTTACCACACATCAAGGGACGGGAGATGTTAAGAAAGAAAATCTTTCACGATAACTTCAGCCACTGTAGGAACTGAACCCACGCTGTTGGAATCATTCTGCTTTCAAGCCAGCTGAGCTAACTAACACTCCCTTCTAATGGATGCCAGATAGTGTTTATTTCATTTAAAGGTGCTGTTTGCACATGGCCTATTTAATTTGGTGTGTGACTCTATGTAGCTTCTTTGGACGGGCATTGATACACCAACTTCTTCTATTTCTTCTCTACTGTCGTAGCTTAAGGGGAGTGGTCATACACGGTTCCATTTTTATATGTCTAATCATAGCCAGAAAATCACATCAATGGCTCCTCTTTCTATTCCTGCGCCACACATGATCTCACTACCACCTCCCTTGAGTCCTGTACTATTGCTATATTGTGAGACCACTTGTCAGACATCCAATACTGGATGAGTAGAACTTTCCTCCAGCTAAGCTTTTGGAAGAATAAGCTAACATTTGTGATTCCTGTTTCAAAATATGTTCCCCATAGTTACTGACTCCAACTTTCTCCATGGCAACCGTACAGGACTAAGGTAGTCTGTCACAAACTCATTGTCACATTTGATTTTAAACTAAGATTTCTACATCACGCTTGCAGCTTAACTAAGGCTCTTTCCTTCCAACTCTATAACATTTTCCAACCTTACACCTGTTTCAGCTCAACTACTGAAACCCTCATTTTTTCAAACTCTTGAATGACTATTTATTTGGACACATTATTCTCAACATTCTATCCTCCATAAACATTAGGTCATCCAAAACACTTCTGTCCATTGCAGCAATTCCCAGTCATTAATCACCTTTATGCTCACTGACCTAGATTGACTTCCAATCTAGCGACACCTTGGTCTAAATATTCTCATCCCTGAAAATGGCTGTAACTCATTTTGTCAAAGCTTTTTGTCTTGCACTCATTAGGACTATTTGCAAGAAATTGAAGGGGAAAAACAACACTTGCACTGCATGAGAGGAATCTATTGATTTGGTTGACAAATGTGTTGCCATAGAAAATGCACCTGTTAATGATGAGTGACAGTTAACTGCCTGGCTTAGTTAAATTTTAAACCAAGCAGGTTGACTCTGATCACAACATTGTCATTAGTGAACTAAAGAATGGCTGTCATCTATACTGCTGAATTGAAACAGGCACATTGCATTTACATATTCTTTCTGTCTGTGAAAAACAGGGTCCTGTGTATTAATAGACACAGATTCCCATTATGCGCAAGTGCACCACACTCAAGCCAGACCGCTCAGACCTAAATTCTTATTCTTGATTTCAAACCCTCCATTGTCTTATCCCTCCGTATCACTATCATCTTCTTCAGCCCAAAACTTTTGTAATAATTCTGACCTAGTGAATAACCACAATTATAATCATTCCCCCACTGGTGGCCACACCTTCACACCTTAGAACTTGGGCTCTAGTTCGGGAATATTTACCCTTCTCCTCTCCACTTTTCTACTTTTGCTTTCTTTCTTTCAGATATTCCTTCAGGCATTTCATCTGATCCTAAAATCTACTTAGGTTGCTCGATGTCCTATTTTGTTTTATAATCCTTCCATGGAGTGTCTTCATTCAATTAAAGATACCATATTAATATAAATTATGTTTATACAAGCTACATAGTTAGATAGAATTAATATTCAGTACTTGAATAATGGTATTTAAAATAAGAGACTTTAGTCTCCATGAAGACAAATGTGCAGGATTGAAAGCCTTTTGCCAAATACATATTTGTAGTCACATTTTTAAAAGTGAAATCTCAGAGGGAAGTTGAAAAATTGTGCTTGGTGCACAGCATCTATTAAATTCTGAGGAAGTTCACCGGGCCCGAAACGTCAATTCTGATTTTGTTCACAGACGCTGCCAGACTTGCTCAGCTTTACCAGCAACTTATGTTTTTGAATCTATCAAATTGTCTAGCAAATATCCAAATCCTCAAATCTAAATAAAAATCACAAAGTATCATTAGGAATTAGTATCAAATTCTTCAATGTAATCTCAAATCTATTCCATGTCAAACAGTTAATGCTACAAACCTGTCATCAGCAAACTTATGAAAATGGTTTCCTCAATCAACCACTTGACACACAATTCCCCACTTCACTCCAATGCAACTAACAATATTCAAATACATATTTAAACTCAAATCACTGTACTTCATCTTGATTTGTCTAATAAGAATTTATTGATCACCAAACAAATGAAGGGATAAATCAAGGAAAGAAATCAGGATAGCTAAGTACATATTAAATCTTGACGGCAACATTCTGAGAAGCAGAACCAAAAATAGTTTTCATTTGGAAAAGGAATAAACATTTGAAAAAAGTAGAAGAATGAAAATGGGAAATTAGCAGTATTTGGAACAATATGGCCCATTCTTTCAAACACCTGATATTGGTGCATTGGGCTGAATTATTTTGCCTGTTGCATTTATTAATTTCAAGGAACGATAGCTTGAAACAGCATGTTAGAGTTTAATAGTGTGTTCCAAGAATAATTATTAACAGAAAAACTGACAGTTGAACAGTCCAAGTAGTCTGGCTGTAAGTATTGAGCATGTTTGATGGTAATAAAAAGGAAAATGATTGAGTGCCTGGAGTGGTCAGGTGATGTGTTGCAACACCAGGATACAAGGATCTTGACAATCGTGATGATTGGCCGCACTTACCATGATCTGGTTCTTCAGAGAGGTGTGGACCTTTTGGGATGGTGAACTTATGGAAGAAATCAGCAGGAGCCAGAGTTGAGAGGAAGAGAATTACCAGACTCTGGGTCTTCTGTGACATCCCACTTTCTTGCGGTGCAAAAGTAAGTTTTCACACAATCTTTTTTCTCTCAGGATAACATGCAGCCTCAGTTTTAGTTGCTGTGAATGTTTCAATGATTCATCTGTTTCATTGAACCCACATCCATCAACTTTAATTGGACAGGAAACTGCATACGTCAGAACTTCACTCTGTTTCCTAAAAGTGATAATTTCCTGGCACACAAACAGACCCAGTTTCTGCTTGATGCTTAGCATCAGGAACAGCGTTTTGAAGATGGCAGTGTTTTAAAATTCTTCACTTCAAATTCACTTTGCAGTTATTACCGAATATTCAAAGTGTGCCTCCATTGCTAGGTATACCAGATCATCCTTTGTTTCCAACATAGACATTCCACTTTCTTTATGGATGCATTGCCATCGAGATTTTAGTTGACTTTAAATTTTGTTTTTTTTTTAAGCAATTCCCATAAACCTGGTTTACTTACAAGGTTGTTTAACCATATCCCTGTAGAATTGTTAATTTAGTTTTCTTAACTTGCAGATGACATTAATTAAAACATTAAAGGTCATGAATGAACCCTTGTGGAAGCTAGCCATCCCTCTTCTAATAGAAAGTTAATTATGTTTCAAATTGGTTTTGAAAACTTTGGCGCTGAGAATTTGCAGCAGAAAGTATGACAGTGAGGTTTTATAGTGCTTATGGTTCAAATTGTCTCCTCATAACTTAAGGTAAAATAATGCTCTGAAAAAGGGGGATGATGGAATTGTATGGAAAATCTAACCAGGATTAGGCCCATATGACAAAAACAAAGTTGGTGGAAAAGCTCAGCAGGTCCATTAGATTTTGATTGCCATGGATAATAAGACCTTGGTCAAAACTTGTAGAAAGTTTTGCACCTTCTGTTTCTGAATACCAAGGAAACCTGCTGATCTTTATTGGTCTGGTGTATATAGCCCCACAGCAACATGCTTGAATATGAATTACCCAGCAAGCCACTCATTTGTGTCAAACAGGTGTAGGAAGTTAAACCAGGATCAAACTGGAAGGACCACCTGACGTTGCCCTGAGAAATGGCAACGGTACACCCTGCCCTGTTGACCCTGCCAAACCTCACTAATATTCGGGAACATGTGCAAAAAGTGGCAGAACTGCCCCACAGACCATTCAAGCCACAGCCTGACGTATTTATCAAATCATACCTACCAAGACACCAGACTCTTCTATCACCACCTGAATGCCCCTCCCACTTTCGTTGCCTAGTTTTGTTGCCGGCTCTGATGGATCTGTCCAAAGGTTATATATTTGGAGTCACCCAGTGAGAACTGAACATTGACTCTGGATCCAAGACAGACATAGGCAAGGAAACTCTTGTGCATTACCACCTATCACCCTCCCTTAGTTAATGAATCTGTATTCCTGTATGTAAATGATTAAAATTAAATAAATGTGCATATAAATGCAAAAGGCAATTTCAGTCACAAATTTATTTACAATTATCACTTCATTGTACTTTATCCCCTGTATGTTTGGAAGTTTGTTCTTGTTTTTGACATGAAATTACTTGTGCTGCTGTGACAGCAGTTATAAAATAAAAATAAATTGGCATTGTCACAAATTTGTTTTTATCAAGATCTTGTTCAGAAATTTGCGTTAATGGGAATTTTGTTTCTTGTATTATCACTAATAATTTTAGAAGTAGGTCACCAATGCTAACACAATTTATAAGATCATTAGCTTTCTATTATTTCACTGCTTTGCAATTCACTTCTCTTACTGATTAGCTAACTATAATGTTTCTCATCTGGAACGCACACTTGCCATGTGTTCCACCTGTAAAATTGTACTTTCCAACGAGGCTTTGAATTTCAGAAGAAAGTCATGTCATAGTGCCAGACAATGACCATCTCCAATAAGAGAAAATCTAACCATCTTCCCTTAACATTCAAAGGCATTAACATCACGGAAACCCCCTCTATCGACATCCTGGAGGTTACCATTGACCAGAAACTAAACTGGACCAGTCATATAAAGACTGTGCCTACAAAAGCAGGTCAGAGACTAGGAATCTTGTGGCAGATAATTCATTTCCCAGAATCCCCAAAGCCTGTCCACCAATTCCAAGTTACAAATCAAGAGAGTGATAGAATACTGTCTACTTGCCTGGGTGCAGTTCCAAAAGCACACATCCAGCGCAAAGAATCCTGCTCAATTGGCATTTTTGTTTTCTTTATTCATTCACAGGATGAGGGCATCACTGGCGAGGCAGCATTTATTGTCCATCCCTAATTGGCCAGAGGGCAGTTTAAAATTAACTACATTGCTGTGGGTCTAGAATCACATGTAGGCCAGACTAGGTAAGGATGGCAGTTTCTTTCCCTAAAGGTCATTAGTGAATCCTGACAATCAACAATGGATTCACGTTCATCATTAGATTCTTAATTTCAGATATTTATTGAATTCAAATTCCACCATCTGCCATGGCGGGATTCAAACCCAGGTCCCCTGAACATTATCTGGATCTCTGGATTAACAGTCCAGTGGTAATACCACTAGGCCGTTGCCTCCCCACCACCTTGAATATTCACTCCCTTCACCGCTGATGAACTGTGGCAACAATGTGTACCATCTATAAACTTCAACACCACTATCCCCTCCAGACTGATCTCAAAACTCTGTGACTTTGGTCCTCTGTGAAAAGATCCTCAGATTTCTGACCCACAGACCACAATCAGTGAAGATAGGTAACTGCACCTCCTTCACAATAAGACTCAACACTGGAGGTCCCTGAGGATATATCTACTGTACACCCACGATTGTGTTGCCAAATTCTGAATGAATGCCAACTACAAATTTGCTGATGACACCACCGTAGTGCGACGGATATCCAACAACGTTGAGTCAAAATACAGAAGGGAGATAGAGGGCTTGGTGGTGTGGTGCAATGAAAACAATCTGTCTCTCAACGTCAGCAAAACTGAAGAACAGATCATTGACTTCAGAAAGAAAGGAGGAGAGCATGCCCCCATCTACATCAATGGAACTGAGGTTGAGAAGGTGGAGAGCATCAAGGTCCTCGGAGTGATGATAACCGACAACCTGTCCTGGAATTCCCATGTAAATGTGACGGTCAAGAAGGCACAACAACGCCGCTTCTTCCTCAGACGGCTCAGGAAATTTGGCATAAGGTCCCTCACCAACTTCGACAGATGCACAAATGAAACCATACTGTCCAGATGCATAACGGCCTGGTATGGCAACTGCTATGCCCAGGACCGTCAGAAACTACAGAAGGTGGTGTGCACAGCCCAGACCATCACGGAAGCTAACCTTTCATCCATGGACTCTATTTACATGGCTCACTGCCGCAGAAAGACTGCCAACATCATCAAAGACCCATCGCACCCTGGTAATGATCTCTTATAATCTCTTCTGTCAGACAGAAGATACAGAAGCCTGAACACACGCAAACGCAGGTTCAGGAACAGCTTCTTTCCAGACTTATCAAACTGATGAATGGACTCTCTAGCCTCAAATAATGCTGATCTTGCTAACATTGATTACACCTAGCGCACTCCCTGTGCAATGTAATCTGTATGCCTCTGTCTAAGTCTTTTTGATCTGTACATCCTTTGCTTACTATGATCTACCTGTGCTGCTCATAAACAAAGCTTTTCACTGTACTATTTCAGTGCACGTGACAATAAATCAATTAATCATTAATACTTGGAAGAAGCACTGAGGTTAGTAAAAGCACAAATTTCTTTTTCTTCCTTTTGGATTGTGGTCCTAAATTAGAAAAAGACACTGTTGTACCTGAGCTGTGAAAGGAGTGTCTGTGCTTTTACGAACAAGTCACTAGAACTCATTGTGAGTTGTGTTTACACTGTTGCAATAGATGGAGACAGCCATCGGAGCTGCCAAGTAATGACACAGGTTGAACAAAGAGCCAGGCTTAATCATCTCATACTTAATGCTGTTGTTTTCTTAAACATCTGGCCCTCTAGCCTTCATCCCTCCACACTCCCACCCATTACTAGTGAGCACTAATATAAAATGAACTTACCTTGTTCTCTGGCCTGGGTTTCTAAGTTTAAGAGTGAGAAGGATGCTTCCAGAGGCTACGTATCTCAGCTCATGTATAGTGCAGCACCATTTCCAGCTGTGCATGCCTCCTTGACCTGACACAACCTGTCCGTCTTCTCTCCCACCTATCCACCCCAACCTTCCCACTGACCAATCCTACCACCCCCTACCTGCATCCACCTATCACCACCTCATCTAACTTTCTCCAGTACCACCCATCCTCTCTCTATTTATTTCCCTGCTCCCTTCCCCTCATCCCATTTCTGAAGAAGAGTCCCGATCCAAAATGTTACTTTCCTGCTCCTCTGGTGCAGCCTGACCTGCTGTGTTCCTTCAGTTCCACACTGTGTTGTCTCTGACTCCAGCATCTACAGTTCTTGCTATCTCCGAGTGACTAATGATCCCACAGGAGTCTGGTTTAATTTGTTTTGAATTTGTGAGGCAGCAGTCTTTGATTGAAATTATGATTTTAAAATATGACTGATAATGTAATGTAAAAGTTTGGGACATTGGCAGTGGGAGCCCTACTGGTAACTATAGAAATATGCAGTGATAATAAGTTTCTCCGTAATAAGATTTTGAAAGCAGTTCAGAAAGGACCAATTGAGTTAGAAACAGTCTGGAATGAGTTTGTCCAACATGTACATTTGTGTGCTTTACAGCTGGATAAGGAAAACAAAAAGGTATGGATTTTTTTTTAGAAAAAGCGAAAGGGTAAAACTGATCGTCAGCAATGTCCCACACAATGAAATATGTAACTCAAGGAAAAGGCTGGAGATAGACACAGTGCCTGTCACTGGACAAACAGGTTTGATCAAAGGAGTTAAAAAGGTGAATTTTTCTGTGAATAGGCATCAGAAATAGTATTGACAGAGAGATCTAATTTCGGAATGGGCAAATAGAACACAAAATTGTAAATCCTGAGGGAAACAATTCTTGAGGTATAGATTTGTATCTAAATTGGATACAATGTCAGAAGCTGAACAAGTAAATACACACCTGTACACAACTGGGAATATGGTAGATGATGTATCTTGCTGAGGATCAGAAGATTTAAGAAAGACACCCGGAGCTATTGAAAATGTCTGACAATTTGTCAACATCAGAAGTTATGAGTTCTTGAAAGAGCAAGATTTAACAGAAGAATACAGCATCAGGGGAATCTAGAGATGATTTCCATTATGGTCTGTGTAGACTAGAGGAGAAATACAAATATGGTTACTTAAAATCAGAATTCATAAGAGACTAGATTGTTGTAGACATGGTAATGATATGTAAATATTAGTTTGTCAGATTTATTAAAGTCCAAAGAAAAAGTAACTCTAGAGAAAGCAAATGATACTGAATGATGCATCTGAAGTTCAAACCGAGGTAGTCCAAGGAATAAAGCTGAAAAGTGAAAATTCTGTTTTTTGAAAAGTCAGAACCTCAGTGACTGAAGGTTCAGCTGAGTGAAAAGCAGGAAGATAAGGATGAAACTAATTATCGAGTGACTGAGCAGCAAGACTCCAAAGGCAGTGAAAAGAATCATGGAAGACTTCAAAACCTAGCCACAAAACTGCAATACGCTGGAGAGTGAAAGTACAAGATTCAAACGGTTCATCAATTGGAAGGGATAAGCCAGTTCCATCAGGTGTGATAGTCCATAGGGAAGACAGCTCCAATTGAGACTTTGCCATTACTTCAACCATGTGATAATACATAAGGTCCACAACGAGGTCTAAATTGAAAATTTTGTAGGCCACAGTTTCCATGAAACAGAAAGTCTTCATTCTTGCATGGGAAAGAGCAGAGCTGTCAAGTCAGCATGTTTTTATACTCTGCAGGTCCAATAAGCGATGTTCAGTTAAGACAAAACATGGAAGAAAGTATTACAGAATATGTTACATTGATTAAAGCATGTGATAGATACTTCAGCCACAAAACAAAATTTCAAGGAGAATGAGCAAGATTTAATCCGTGATCTCAGTGTCTAGGAGAATCAAAGAAGACGTTTTACTCTCAGCCAAAACACTGGCATCCGTTGTACCAATGTCATCATGAGTTCTCAGTCCAGAACTGTTTCACGGTGGGTACAATTTTCAAGACGTATTGCAGAAATTCATAAAAGAATTTCAGGCAGCATCTTCCAAACCCACGGCTACTTCTATCTAAAAGGACAAGGGCAGCAGATACCACCAACTGCAAGGTCCCGTCCATCCTGACTTGGAAATATGTCACCATTCCTGCCCTATAATTGGGTCAAAATCCTGTAGGCATTGTGGGGCTACCTACAGCACATGGACAGCAACAGTTATAGAAGGCAGCTCATCACCATTTTCTCCAGGGCAACTAGGGAAGGAAAATAAACGCTCATTTCCCACGATTGATCATATTTTTAACAAAAGGATGGATAACCTGTGTAGATTCATTCCTTTAGCTGCAGTTACATTGACAGTCAATCGGATGGGTGATAATATGAAACAGCAATATATTTCTGAATGTCAGATTCTATTTGCAATGAAGTGTCACCAATACCAACTGTGTGCCCTCAGAAACTGTTCTTTTTTATTTCCCTCCCACTGTGAAGAGCTACTTGTGGCTGGAAACCTTTGACCTGGTCCACGGCTGGGTTTTAGTTATGGTGTCGGCTGCAGAAACCTCAGAGAAGGTCTCAGCAATGGTGTGTACTTCTGCCACTGATGAGCAAAAGACAGTGTGAGGCTGGTGTCATTGAGGTGTGGTGGATACTTGATAAAGTAAGCATGATAAAATTGCATAAAGTAACTCGCTATAGCTCACAGAGAAAGTGAGCTCCAAGAAAGTCCCTGAAGTTGACACTCAGCCATTTTTTGGTAAAATTCTTTATTACATCCCAGGCAAGCTTAAATGAACAGTTCAATTGTCATGATCAAAGCACAAGATTCTCAATGTTATAATTTTCCACATACCCATCTTTTTGTAACGAAATTCCAAGTGTGCCACCAAAATGGCTATTTTCATCTCGTTAGCATCACCCAACTTTGCCACTTCCCCAGCTCTCCTGTCATGGAAAGCCTTATGTTTCACTACCTCTACATTTGACTGTTTCAATGCATTCCTTTCTATCATTCCATATTGTACCATCCAAACAGCTGAAATCATCCAAAGATCTGCTGCCCATGTTTGCACTGTGTTTCATTTTCCCAATGCCAATTTGTTCCAGTCATCTTAATTTTAGAATCTGCTTCCTCATTTTTCATGAACTCTAGGCATCTCTCCACCCCCACCTTTGATTTCCTCCAGTTCCCCAATCTTCCAAGATATCTGTATTCATCTAATTCTGGTACGTCCTCTATTTTAATTGCTCTGCTATTTGGTCGCTAAGCCTTCAGAAGGCCCAACCTTCAATTCTGAAATACCCGCTTTACACCTCTCTTCCTAACTTTCTTCCTCTAAGGCACTTTAACAATTAGTTTTTTGGTCATCTGACCTAACATCTCTTTATGTGGCTTGCTGTGCTATTTTGTTTTATGCCTCAGTACATTTTATTATTTTCAAGATGTCGCAACACAAGTTATTGCTGCAATAATCTTATTTTGCAGTCAGGCTTCTTTCACCTTTGAACTGGCAACATGGTTTCATGAAGCCACTCCATTTCCTTCTTGCCAAATGTTACTTGAGTTGAACTGGTTCTTACTATTGTGTTAGTTTTTTTATATATAAGCTTCACTTAGGTACATGCCAAATTGAAGAAGCTTTATTTGTTGGGAGAAACCTGATACATTTCTCAAATGTCAAATCAGCTATACTACAAGCTAGTACTTGTAATTTTTCTTCTATCACTGCAGGTGAACCTGGATGAAATCACAACAAGTTATGTGGTAAAATGTCTTGCGAGTCAGTGTGCTGTTTATTTTTAAGTATACTTCCAAAAACAAGTAACAAGGATTTGGGGGGACAAAAGTCTCGAAAATATTGTAGAAGGCTATTATTTTGAAAAGACCAGCTTTCAGCTGTGAATTGTTATCTGAATATCAATAATTTATCATTCTTTAGCTCATGCCACTGTAAACCAGCCAATTTGTAAAATAATTTAAAATATTGCATTCATGAGTTTGAAATCTGACAGATCTGAAATAGCTTTTCTGACAGAAAGAAGCAATTTAGATTGCTCTCCATACGTAACCAATCACTGGCTATTCTGAGCATGTCTCTTCGCTCTCACACAATATAGAAAAGAATTTTATTGTGAATTAATCTATAATTGCTCAAAACTCATTTACTATTGATTTCATTGATCTGATTTCTGTTTTAAACATGTGAAAGGAAAACTGAATGCGATTGATTTCATTTGATATAAACACCTGCAGTGCACGGGGTGCACTGATGCTCACTAATACTGCTTTCTCAAATCTCTTCTTCTTTGAGATTTCTATGACTTGTTTTCATGTTCTTGAGTCAAAATTCAGGCTTTGAAAATGTCGCCTGATAACCTTTATGAATTATATTGTGGGTGACATTAATAGGCAATTTCAAATCATCACCTATTTTCAAACCTTGTGTACTTCAGAGCTCTGAAATGTCCATGATACAGATGAGGTCTAGAGTCAGTACTTTGAACAGCCTCAACTTTCTTTTTTCCATTTTAAGCAACACAAATGTGTTACTTAGTCTGAGGTTTTTCCTGATGTGATGATAATTATTTAAACTCTTATTGCAAATCCACAGCTGAATCTAACACAAAAAATGTAATCTATATTATTGGGGCACTTATTACTTATGCTAAAAGGACAGCCTGCTACCTGTAACTGTGTCTACTTTAAGGACAGGCGTTATTAACACAGCACGTGCACAAAGTTTGGGATGGAAATCCTTACTTCTTCTTTTTGAAAATTCAGTGCCAAGCAACAAGCAGTAGATTAAGAGAATCAGAAATAGAAAGACAGACTGGAATTAATGAGTGGAATCTTATATGGCTCTGAGAGATGTGCATTAAGGTGAGACTTGTGGCAGAATTTGATGGGAAGTATGGTGAGGACAATCTTGACATAGGGAGCATCTCATTCCATCTTTTATGCACTTGATGAGTCGTCAGGTGAATTTCTCAACAGGCAGCAGCAATTTGCCAATTAAGAGGAATTATTGTTTGTTAAATGCCTTGTTACCAGCCCAAATCGCTTTGTCAATATTCAGCTTCCTATCTTACCAAACAGCCCACCAAACAAGCAAGAATGTTAAGAAAATTCAACATCGAGGTCAGAGCAGGTAGCTGATAAATTCAGCTGAAGAACCTCCATGTAGGATATCGGGCTCAAACATCTCAGTGCACACCATGTGGGTGTCTCTCTTTCACAGGCATTGGCATCTGGTATTTGCCAGCCCCTCATGACCATAGTGGCACCAATCCGATATACTTGCAGGCTGCTCAGAAAGCACAGACCTGCAATTCAGGGCACACCAGCCATTGGCATTGAGAAGCTGCAGCAGGGGCATTTTGTGTGCTTGGACAGGTATCCTTCTCACATATGGCACCAAGCTGCATCGTAGGGCTGTTCACATGCTCTGTTAGTTCTTGCTCACTTAGCACTTAATTGCATGCTCTGGACATTTATATTTTGCCTTGCCTGTTAGCACTTGGTGCTGATTGATGTGCCAACACACGATCAGCAATGTTTCATTCATATGCCTTTTAGTACACAAACACACACAGAGACACACACAGCTCATCCGCTTCCCAGTAGGGATCTGTCCAGGATGCAGGGCAACGTAATGTATGGCACACTGAAACATCAAGCTAATACTTACAGGATGTGCCATCCACATACACAGCAAACAAACTGCAGGTTGTTTTTCAATCAAATGGCCACATCAGAAACTGATGAAGGCTAGTCGTCAGCCTTGTTAAGGGGGTCTATCAGCATGTCACTAACCTAGTGTGCTCACAGCGCAGGGGTTTGGCCATGGTCAGTTTTCTGTTTGGCATGTGCACAGTCAGGTGATATGTCTGACTGCAGTCTGGGGAGTGCCTCACTGTTTGTCCTGTAGGGTCAGCACCAGCAGTCAAGGGAATTGCAAATTGTCAGTCATGGGGCTGTAAAGACACCAGTCAGGTGTGGTCAGTCATGGCTAGGGGGCTATCCACTGAAGTTGATCAGGGGTTTGGGGCAAATACAGCCCTGGGATTTTGTCCATTGATTGGGCATGAGGGTAAACAAGGAGCCTGTATGGCAGCAAAGAAATAACAGCCAAAAGTCGTTCAGGGAGTCAAGGCTGGAGGGAAGCAGAGGTGAGGACAAGGACCGTGATGGGGCGAGGAGCCGTAGCTGTATGGAATTAATGTGGACCAGCATCAGAGGGCATGGTAGGTTTTGGGAGGGCAGGTCTGTGGCTGTGACCACTGTCTCCAGAGGGAGAGTGTAAGGGGGCAGGGTGGGCATCATTAATGTGTAACTCTGGAGTCCATGAGCATGGAGGACAGTTGTAGACAGCTCAATTTGGTCAGATGGGGGGAAATAGGTGTAAATGGGCTGTTGGGGTTGTGCGAGGGAAAAGGGGATGTGGAGTCTTTGGGGATACTTGGTGACCAGGCCAAGCCTGGTGCTGACAATGACCACCGTGAGGTGCATTCTCTGCCAGCACTTGCCAGTCAATAGATGAGAAGTGTGATTAGAAAATGTCTGAGACAATGCCCAGAGTGGGCAGAGGCAGTGTCAGGTTAATCAGCAAAAAGCGCAAAACCCACATTTGCTGTGTGCAACACAGTTTAGTGGCAAATACAAGAAGCAACCATTTGCCCAGCTCCATTTAATTAGCAATCATTTCATCGTCCATTTGCTATGCAAGCAGAGTGAAGGTGCTTAGGAGCCGGATGCTGGTCAAAGGCATTTGCAATATCCCAGTGGTGCTTGCAAATTGTACATTGGCATCTCAGTGGTGCTGACACAAAGATCGACAGTGGCCAGAGGTGAACCATAATTTGTGTAAACTCCAAGGGTGCTGTGGGAGGTACACAGCATCGCTTCATCATCTCTGTCATGTCAGTTTAACGATGGTCTGTGCTAAATGCAAAGAAAAGTTATGTGATTGATGTGGAGTACACCCGGAACACCCTTTTTGATGTAACGTGCTGGTCAGTCAGCCACATGGGCACTTTCATCAAGTTGCTGCACATGCTGAGGCTGAGGCTGAATAAATGATGCAGACACGGTTCTTGTTACTGGGCCCTTATTAACAGAGAACGGGGTGGGAGCGGTATGTCCCGCTAAATAGAGAACTGCACTCAACGGCAAAACATGTCACGAATGAATCTTCTGCTTTATGCTCCTTTGTTCCCTACATTGGTCATTTCCATTGAGCGTCCTGCCCTATCTACTGGTGCATTGCTGCCTACCAAAAAAATTCATAGGCAGCTGCAGGAGGACAAGTCCAGGGGACTTTCCACAGGGGACAAAAAAACCACACAGAAGTTACAACCACAAGTCCCCTCAGGATGCATTGTGACCACATGAGGCCCACAGTTTTTTTTTCCCCAATTTAGTTTCCTATGGAAGTGTGAGGGGGGCATAAGGCTGATGTAGGCTTCATATATCATTGGGCACTCTAACAAATTTATCCTGAGGACTGCAGGAGAGAAGGCCATCCTCAGTTTTCCTGTACGTGATGGGCACTGGGGACAGAGCCGCGGAAACAAAGAAAGGGTGTTCAGACAAAATATAACTAAGGACAGGTACACTTTGCGGCCTGTTGATTAAACAGTGACTAGGTCGAGAGAGTGAGGTATGGGAGTATGTGAGTGGGAATGGCAACAATTCTGGCTATGTGTCATGGGCAACATTTCTTTTTGCCATTACACTGTTGGTAAGGGACAACAGCATATTGCCAAAAATTGTATGGGTGCAGAGCAAGTGATGCTAATTTTTCAGAGATGAGTTGCCCTGGATAAGGTGGGATTGGAAGTGGATGTGATAGACACCACAGGGGAAAGGTAGGTCATTAATAAGGTGAGTGTAGTAAGATACAATGAAAGACAATGTTACACCACATGGCGAAAAACCCTTCAAAAAACTCGACATAACTAGCACTTGACAAAAATAAAACAAGATTCAGCTCAACATGTCATATAATTTGTAGAGGTATTGTAGACTCCAAAAAACAGAACAGCATGCAATATGAGTTTTTTTTTTAATTCGGTCATGGGACAGAGGTGCTGCTGGCTGGCCAGCATTTATTGCTCACCCTAGTTGGCCTTGAGAATTTGGTGATGAACTGCCTTCTTGAACTGCTGCAATCCACAGTACAACTATGTAAAGGATGAACTTTAACCCAGTAAGGATCAGATTCTAAATTTAATCATTTTTGCTTGTTCAGTTTCATAAACATCTATATTAATTTACATGAAGATGAAGTGACATTTCAAAGTCGATTATTAATCTGGTTGGAAAATTTAGTGTGATCCATCAGATTTAATGGATTCAGTTACAGAATTGCTGATTCCATTATTGGCTTTTGAATTTTTTTAAAATTACAATCAGAAATTAATTTACGTTGGTTGAATTAAGAGAGTCTGTTATAACTGTTCTGTGTTTTTACATCACTTTAAAATAAAGTAACTTATAAATTCATCTCAGATCTTATCTTATGGAGTGCTTTCTGAGTTTGTTCTCTGAAAGATAAAAGAGCCACATGAGGGCACGTGTAAATGCTTGAAAATCCAGTTGAAGCAACAAGGAGCTCCTATTAATATGCTCTTTAGTTATTTGTTATGCAGTTTTCTTACTTTAAAAAAAATAACCTCCAAATGTCTTCCAGTTTTCAACCCTCTGTCTTGAGCAAAATCTTTTCTGGTTTCTGCTTTAATAATCTGAACAAGTGCTTACTTCCCTATCTCCCTTGCTCTGTTCACAGCAGAAAACGAATCAAAGGCTTTCCAACACAACAGACATGAGGTGCTTTCCAATTAAGAAAACGTACAGCTTAGTTACTTATAGTTTGAATCTTTGGTGAACACAGCCTCAAGAGCTAATGAATCACCTTTAATTGAGGTGCTTGACAGCCTTGTTTTTAGAAAGTCCAATGCTACACTTCAAACTTCAACAAAAAAAAGCAATTAAATCCTTTGTATGGAAGCATGAAAAAGGTCAAAATATGACCTCCTTCAAACAGATTTTTGCAGTTGTATTTGTATTATCTAAAGTTATGGAATATGTCATTGATGCTCTTTATCTATCACCTTAAATGTTCTGGCTGAGTCCATAATTGCAAATGTGAATTTTGTTTCATATTAGACACCTCCAGAATTCTGCTTTTAAGTATGATGGTGAACCATCTGTAATTAGCCAGAGCTATAGCAAAATCTCAGAGGAACTGGCATTGTGTATTTCTAAATAAATGACCTAAATATTGTCTTCCACTGACATTATGTTTATGGCTATATTGTCTCCTCTTGGGTGTATATTTTAATTGGAATTTACTTTCTGACTCTTTGAAATGAACTCAAGGGTACCACTGTCTCTCTTTGTTGTGTCTTTATATCAAAACCTTCTGAGTATTGTTTTGTAGCTAATAATGATTTCACTGTATATCCTTTAGACTGTTGGTCTTGATCTTCCCAGTCTTCTAAGAGCAATAACTTACTCATCACATTGTGATCTTTCCATTTCCTTTATCACAGAATTTTGACAGTGCAAAAGAAAACCACTTGGCCCATTGTGGCTGTACTGACTCTCTGAATATTTTGAAGTAGTGCTAAACTTGTAGCTTTTCCCCACAACATTATCTAAATAGAAACAATCATCCAGAATCTTCTTGAATGCCTCAACTGAACTGCCCCTACCATACTCCTAAGCCGTATAAGCCAAGGCTGAACACGAATTGCATGAACAAGACCATAAGATGTAGGAGCAGAATTAGGCCATTCAGCCCATCAAGACTGCTCTGCCACTAATGAGATTATGACTGATCTGACAATCTTCAACTCCACTTTCCTGACTTTTTCCCCATAACCTTTCAGTCTCTTACTGATTAACATTACATCAATCTCAGCCTTGCATATATTTAATGATTCAGCCTTGACAGCCATCTGTGGTAAAGAATCGCTTAGATACATACCCTCTGAGAGAAGAAACTGCACATCTTTGTTTTAAACCTGCAACACCTTACTTTGTGATTATACCCTCTGGTCCTAGACTCTCCCACAATGGGAAAAACCTTTCTGCATCTACTCTGTCAAGCCCCTGAGAATCTTAGCAGGTCTGGCAGCATCTGTGGAGAGAAAACAGAAACATTTTAGAATCGTACCTTTTGTTTTCTCCACAGATGCTGACTGACCAGTTGGTCTTCTCCAACTATTTCTGTTTATGTTTCAGATTTCTAGCATCCATGGTTCTTTGTTTTTTGCTTCCCCTAAGAATCTTGTATATTTCATCGAGGTCACTCCTCATTCTTCTAAATTCCATTGAGTACAGGCATAACCTACTCAACCTCTTCTCATAAGACAGTCTCCCATACCTGGCAACAGCCTAGTGAAGCTTCTCTCGACTGCCTCCAACACCAGTCTATCTTTCCTTGATAAGGGGCCCAAAACTGTTCATAGTCTTTAGCCGTGTTCTGACAATGCCTTGTATAATTTCAGCAAAATCTCACGATTTTATATTTCATTCCTTTTGAAAGAAAGGTTAACATTCCATTTGCCTGAACTTGCATGCTAGTTTTTTTGATTTATGGACAAGGACTCCCAGTGAATAACCTCACATTTTCCCACATTATATTCCATCTGCCAAGTCTTTGTACACTCTCTTAATTTGTCTGTCTCCTTCTGCAGACACTATATCATCCTCACCACTCACCTTCCCATCTATTTTTCAGTCATTCTCAAATTTTGTGCTAATACATTGCCTTTCCTTAAAGTCATTAATATTTATTGTAACCGATTGTGCCCCCAGCACTGATCCATGTGGCAGTCCATTAGTCACAGGTTGTCCCCTTATCCTTTCTCGCTCTCTACTGTTCGTTAGCTGACCCTCTACGCTTGCTAATATTCTACCTCCAACATCATGGGCCCTTATGTTATTAAGTAGCTAAATATGTGGTACCTTATCAAACACCTTCTGAAAATCCACATATCTAACACACAGCACTCTCCATTTATCTATCTGCTTATCACCTTCTTCAAAAAATTCTAGTAAATACTGTTAAATGTAATCTCCCCGTCATGAAGCCTGGCTGACTTACTTAATCATATTACATATTTCTAAGTGCTGTTTTGTCACCTTACATTTGTTTCTTTTACAAAACACTTTAAAACTGATTTCTAATCCTTTCACGAGTAGGTATAGTTTCTCCCTATCCATTTTGTCCAGATCCCTCATCATTTTGAAAACTTCTATGAAACCCCTCCTCAGCCTTCACCTCTGGAAAGAAAATTGTCCTAAATTCTCCAATCTACTGTCATAACGGAAATTTCCCAACCCTGGAACCATTCCTTCAAATACTCACTGCATTCTCTCGAGCACATCCATACCTACATGGCACCCAGGCTGTGCACAGTATTCCAGCTGAATGTAACCAGCGTCCCATATATGTTCAGAACAGGGTCCGTGTTCTTGTACTCTTTGTCCCTATTAATGAAGTTTAGAATACTCTATGCCAGGTGCTGTTGACACCAAGGAATCACTGAGGTGGTTAAGATGGCATCTTGAATGGCAGTGCTGCTTTAACCTGAATTTGATACTAAACGTTATCTTGGTAAGGGAATTGAACCTTAGATGACAGAGCCTCTGCTTAAAAAATAAATTGGCTTTTAACCATCATTAAAGATGCTGTGCATTTTGTTGACTATTGCTACTATGAACGGTCTCTATTAACAACAACTACCAGACAAAACTAACAGGTAATTGCTGAGCATTGGAAGCACTATTAAAAATGATTTTCACAGTTCACCTTACATTTGTTATTTGAGATTATCTGACAGTTCTGCATTTGAAGAGGTCCCTTGATACATGTTGGGAGATTTTGGCTATGAGCTTCAGTTAAGTCCTCACAGTCAACAGTTACTTTTAAAATTCTCTGTGGAATTCACCAATAGAAAGTGAGTGCTATGCTTCTCAGCTTGTTTGAGACTTTCTAAGAGACATCAGGAAAAGGAGAATGCTTGGTCATGCAATCTTGTTGTGGTTCACTCTTGGTATGCAGGAGAGGAGAGTCTTGGTAAGCAAAGGCGGCTTCTGCAGAGGAAGGGAAAACAGGACACCACATTGTATTGTTTCTTGCAAACTCCATGCTCTGCAGATCATGAGAGGCCAATGGTTAGCACCAGCAACTCTGTGAAAGGCGCAATGTCAAAACCAAAAACAGGAAGTTGAGGAGAAGTAGATGGAAGAGTAAGTCAAAGTGGCTCAGGGACAGAACCAGAGGCTTCTGGGTATATAGCACATACCTGAGCATTCACTCACCACCATCTGATTGAAAATTATCATTGAAAGAAGCTGATCATTATCCTTTATTGTCTTATCTGGGTGGGTTATCATATGAGGAAAGGTTGGACAGACTCAGCTTATATCCACTGGAATTTAAAAGAATAAGAGGCAATTTAGTTGAAACATATAAGATCCTGAAGGGTCTTGCCAGGATGCATGTGGAAAGGATGTTTCTTCTTGTGCGAGAATCTAGAACTACAGCTTAAAAATAAGATGCTGTCCATTTAAGTCCGAGAACAGGAAAAAATTATTTCTCTCAGAGGGCTGAAAATCTTTGAAACTCTCTAAAATCAGCAGAAGCAGAGTTTATGAATGTTTTGTGCTGGGATAGATAGATTCTTCATAAGCAGGCTGTAGAGGGGTATTTTGCAGAAGCAGGAATGCAGAGTAATCAGATCCAATCACTCATACCCCCTTTTTCAATACTTGATTTGGCATTAAGTTCACCCACCCCAATTTATGCTAATTTCTCAATCCTTCATACTGATTACCCAAGGAGAAAAACATTGCTGACTCTGGTCTCTCAGATTTCAAATTCTTGAACTCTGTTCATGTGACATTATTATTTTACATTTTCAGCAACTTGCCTTTTTTTTTATAAAGAAACATTGAAAATCCAAAATATGCAAAGGACAGAGGCTGTTAGATGCTCTGCTAGAGAAAAATCAAGGCCAAGAGATCTACTCAAGCACTAATTGGGATATCGAGCAGCTTTTCACTTCCTTTACATCTTGTCTTCCAATCAAACACAAATCAGCACAGTCCGGTCTCAGAAGAGTAGATAAATTTTATTACTGATAAACATAAATCAATGCAAATTGAAAGGAGGAAGAAAGCTTCAAAAATGAAGGGATGTCATTAATAAACGTGGAGAAAGAAACAACCTATTTACATGATTGGTTATTCACTGATGCTATCCAGTCAATGTGAAGAATTTGTCAATAAATCTAATGGCATGCATCTTTAAATCAGGCAATTATAACTCAAATTGAAATTAATTCAATTCTGATTCTAAAGATTATTAACTTTTTTGTTCCTGATTGCTGAGGACTTTATTGCTTGCTTAATCTTTTTAGTCATTCTTCCATGAAAGATTTATTTGCTTTTCTCTCCAATGAAAATAATCAGAGCATTTTGTTTTTTTTGTATTAGAAATAATAATTAGCTGTAACAGTGACCTGCTGCCCACAGAACTCCTACTATTTTTCAAACCAGTTTACGCACTTCTGTTTTAAAAGGCAAAGACATTCAAACATATCAAGCACTTAAATACAAATATTCAAAAAGCCCAGTTTCAAACATTACAGCTTTGAAGGGGGAATATCACCTGTCTTCATGTACTTAACATGGTGGGAAAAGATAAACGAAATAAAGGTCAAAGATTCCTAGCTGCATCATTCAAACGTACTGCTAATATTCCACTCTGTACAATACAATGCTTGTACGAATACTGGGACCCAAGTGAGAGAGGGTGAAGAATCTGCCAAGAAAAATGGTCATGGGTGAATGGTTGGTATTTGCTCATATTGTTCAAAATTGCTCAATTAATTTTTGATGATCCAGAAGTAATGTTGCAAAGGCGATTTTCTCTTCACAGATTAGAAACGTCAACAGTATGCATAATAGGATCAGTTCTGCATGGTCTGTAGGCTTTTGGGGAGAAAAAGGTTTGTTTGCTACTGTCTAATGTTGCACTACTAGGCATCATTAATACCACGCCAAAAACATCAATTGCTTTTCATCACTATTGGAAATTGAATTCTGGAGAATTCTGCTTTCTATCTGGAAAACCAGAATATTAGACAAGACTAGAGACTATGAGGTAAATTTTGTGTTCCTGGAGGTTGATGAGCTTGGAAGTAGATCATCATATAATTGGGAGAGTGTGATGGCATACTCAAACCCAGGGGTGGTATTCCTGCCTCCACTGGAATGAAGCTCAGAGTGGGGACCTCTGTGGTTGAGCTTCCAGCCCTGACATCAAATTAGAGCCATTCAGGGTCACTTAAGGCCCTCACCACCACCATCAACAAAATAACTCGGCTGTTTGTTATAATGAGCATGACTAACAGCTCAACTTGAACCTATACAACCAGCCTGTCAGCATGTTTGGGAGCTACCTTAATCAAAGGAGATTTATTGTCTAATAGAGGGGCTGAACAGAGGGCAATGGCATGTCTAATGAGAGCCACACCTCTGCCTTTTCTTCTAATCCTCTGCTATCCACTCTTAATGGCATCCAATTCCAAAAATGTCCTCCCACCACATCCCCAGTAACAAATCACATAATTTACATCTTGGTCCTCTGCAATCCTGAGAGTCCTTTTGGCCACAACTAGGATCTTCTCTGATTGGTCGATAGCTTTCATTGAGTGAAAAATCCACCACTGGGGCCTCCATTCCAGGTGGCAACCAGACAGTGGCCTCATCACTGCCTGATTGGCATTGGTTTGGGCAGATCTCCAGCCATCAGACAAAGTCCCCGACATCAATCTTCTGAATAATGTTTCACCCCATGTGATGACTGTCTGTTCAAGATGATGTATAAGATTACTGGCGATCATACCAGAGCACTAAGAATGATGAATGCATTAAGACATTGCTTTCAAGTTAACAGTTCTAGGTCTCTCTGACCTTAAGCTTTTAAATCAAATTCCAATAATATACAGCTATTCCAATTTCCAAAGCAATTCAGAATCAAAATTTGGAAATAAGTTGTTAATTATGCAAAGAAATTTATATTCATGGTTCATAACTGAATCAGCAACATATTTACTTAGTGTCATCAATTATTTTGCTGAAAATTGGTGGTACTGAACAACAATTTCTCATAAAAATCTTCACAACTTTAGTGCACAGATGTTCATGAAACTATGACCCCATAGATACTTTGTGGTGTGCCTCAGCATTCTGTCTTGTCCCAGTGCTCTGCCTTACAGAAAATATTTACTGCATGTCTTCTCCTTTCTAACTGTGCACTACTTTTAATGTCTTCACAAATGGAAGCAATCATAGAAAGGTTTCAGGATGGAAGGTGGCTATTCAGCATGTCTTGTTTGTACTGCCTCTCTGAAGGAGTAATTCATTGAACGTCAAATTCTCTCTCTTCACCATAGCCCAACATTGTTCCTTTGTGTGATGTTCCTGTCACTTTACAAAGGTTATCTTGTGCTGAGTTTTTTTTTGAAGAGAGGTTGTAAAGGCAGAGGTATGATCTGGCTATTGGAAACGGCTTAAGTAAATAACTTAGGAGGCCTTTAGCTTTAAAAAAAACAGTTGCATCAATGGAAAGGGAGTGGCCAGCTCTCACAGACCAGGCTTTCTATTTTTTTTCAGCTGTAGCAATCAGAAGCTGTCTGGGGTCCCATGGAGGTTTGGAAACTTCAGTAAATGATTCCTCGCTGCTACTTTCTCAGGAATCTCTCTTGATGTTATTTCTTCCTGATTTGTAGTGCTGTATGTAAGAATCTGCATCTGAATTTACCTTTTTGCTAAGGGGTGTGTTTATGGAATATTACTATATTGGAACAGTTAATTAGTAACTGCTATTTAGTTAAATTTTCAAATAGTTAAGTTATTCTAAATTCCTCTTTCTTTTGTTTGCATTATAACTATAGTGTTTAAATAAATTGTGGTTTTCTTAACATCGAGTAGTTTGACCAGTCACATCACATCTGGAACATACACTTCACATCTACCTTTACAATATGAAAAGTTAGGATCCACGCTACCTTCTTAAAATATTTTGAGGTGGTCTGGTCTGGTCCGTAACTTTTGTCACATAAGGAAAGATAAGGATGGTTGACTATTAAATGTTAGTTTCATCTTACAGGGATAAAGTATCTCCTTGTGCAAGATCATGCGATTACAATGATCACAATCGATTGTACTGTCTGCCAAAAAGTTTATGGATGACTTGCATGTCATGGCTGCACGTTACGGGGATGTTGTCACGTTGAAAGACATGGCAGTTTCCAGCAGTCTCCTATTGCTGGGCAGAATTTCAGCAAAGATGGAACTTTGTGTGAGAAGAGACCATTAGGTAGAAGCAAGGTGCTTGAAGTCCTATGTTATGACTAACGCAATCTGATTCATCAAAAGGACAAACTTACATTTTTCCTATGTAAAATGTTGGCTGTATTGATGATTTGTTGTAATTTTGGAATAGTCATCACAAGGAACTTTACTGGAACAGGTCAGTGGGTAGTGCCATCATCTGTTCTTGCAGACCTAGGGGGAAACAAGAACAACATACTTTGGAAAATTTGCAGGAAAGGGTTTCTTTGAAAAATAAATTCTCATTTATGACATTGGAGTAGCTTATAGCTGCTAGATTGCACTGTTATAAAACCTGTGCCTCTGAAGGAATGATTGAATAAAAAGATAAAGGATGAAAAGCAAAGGATACAAGCCACGTTCTTGGGATGATCTCTGTCAACATCAATAACTACTTCCTCAATTGTTTTCATGCCTAGAATTTCTGGGGCCTTTTAACAAAATGGACATTTTTTGGAATGGAAGTCTGAGACAGAAAGAAAGAAGACATGAAGTGAAACTTTTTGGAGCCTCTGTGTGCATATGGTAATAGAATTTCTGAAAGTTCTCTTTGAAATTAACATGTTTTGATGCTTTATCTCAACTGATTTAGAACAGATCTTCAAATAAAAAAATGTTGATCCTAGTTCTTTTCCTTATGGAAACTTCTATTGAGTTCTAGTGCATTGTCTTTCTTTAAGACACAAGTATTAACGGCTTTGTCCTTGAACTTACTTTGCTGCTAATAGAATAGGTGGGGGAGTTGATTTAATATTTGCAATTGAAATTGCCAGATTGCTGAAAACCATTGGGTTAATATTTATGTGTACTGTTAATGTAACTCCCTCACATAGTCACATTTATTAATTCTGCCACCTAGTTTCCTCCCCTAACTGTTCTTGTCATAAAATAGAAAAAGGCATTCAAGTTCACAATTCTCTTCAATGTGAGATGTCTCAATGCAAAGTTGATTGTGAAACTTCTTCCTCAATTCTAGTTTCCAAATGTTAAAAGACTTAATCACTGATTTTATGCATAAGCTTGGTCAAACTTAATGTCACACAATCACTTTTAGACAGTAAAGCTGATCACATGACTTTAAATTTAAAAAATACAATGATGAAAGGACAAGCTCATGTGCAAATGATTAACCAATTTACTGATTGCAAGATTGCTTGTGGAGATTTTGTAAAAACTTTAAGCGCACTGTATGATGAAGGTTTCTTGGAGGGAATGTGGGCTGCAAATATAGTTATTGCAGGTTTTGTTAAGATATCATGTCCCTGTCTCTTCCCTAGGTTTTCCAGCATCACACTCCTCTTTCCCACGAAAGCGAACAGATCAGCTACTCCCAGACTATTTACAGTGTGATAATGAGAGGCAATTCAAGAAAGTGTGCCATCAACACTTAGACATTCCTTACAGTAACAAAGCATTTGGCCTCCACTCGGTACCTTCCTAATGCATATTGGTATGACTGAGATAAGGGGAAAGATGAGGTGGAAGCCAAATCTGATCCAAATCTTTCTCTGCCATTCAACCCTTGATGTAGCTTCCTAAGCATACTGCTTTGTCTTTATTATTGTATCATTTCTAACTAAGCTACCAGCCAATAGCTACCTTAAAAATGATCAGTTGCTTAAAAATTGTCTGGTAAACTGGAAGAGCATCCTTCTATTTTTCATATCTGGCTGATGGCCTGCTCTGTCTGCTTGTTGAATGTGATTTGAGTTTAGACAATTTGTATTCAGGTCGTCGTGATGTAGCCCATAGGCAATAGTTTCTCTCACCCACTGGCAATCCAACATCAATGTACACAATCGATAGTTGGTGGGAGATAGGTTGGGACCAGTTTATTGGACAAATGCTGTCAACAATGCCTTATGTGGAATAAATGCTGCTCTATGGCCAAGATTCAAGACCATGTCATCTCCACGTGTGACATTCTGGTATAAGATCCCCGTCTCACCTACAGTGACTTTATTTCATAAAGGTAGTGCAGATTTTGCATGGGCTAACATATAAAACACAAACTACATTATGGCAACAGGAGATGGGCACTAAAAGCTAGTTTTGACAGTTCATTACATAGTAAGTGAACACCAAAGTCTGACAAGATAGGAGCAACATGATAGTTGTGAAAAGTATTTTCCAAACTAACATTGACCAGTCTGTCCAAGTTAAGAGCTTAAATCAAAACTACAACCAAGAATAAAGTGTTACAACCAAACTAAAGGCTATGAAATCTGCACTGAAGCGCAATAAATGCTACACCTCTCTCTTTCTCCTTATACAAGAAAAAGAAAACATGAGTAGGTGCTGCTGATCCAATTTAAATGAAGAAAAGAGGACAGCTCCAACCTGAAAAAATGCTTAAAGAATAAAATACTGCTAAAACACAAAAGGTTTCTGCATTAAAAAGTCCTTAGCTATGTCCAGCCATCATCTCCTGAAATGGTGCAAAAATAAAAACGCATCTGTGACATCATCACCATTTCTTTGATGTGAACATCATTCCTTCAGGCACAACCATACAGCTTTTAAGGAGTCCACAATACTTAATAATAGATAAACAGGAATTAAGTTATCAAAGTAAAACAGATCAAGCCCTATGCTGAAATGCACGCATTTATAATAACACCTTTAAGGAGTTTAATCTTCAAAAGAAAGATAAAAAGCAAACATCTGAGTGCAGTTTGGTAATTCATTGATATTCTGTCAAAACTTTGGTCATTTGAAGAAAGAATCAATCTTTATGTAACAGCAGATAACTGACAAAGAATGACGGACAGTCAAGTATCTCTTACATTTAGCACTGAAGGCTTCAGAAGAACTAAATCCCTCAGTATTTTTAATGATATCCACAAAGATCCTCATATTTTTCAGATTTTAGGAGATTAATTTAAAATCTGATTCAATTTCAAGATACAGAGGCTTGAGTTCATTTCATTCCAACAACGGTGAGGGAAGTAAAAGGCTAATCCACAGGCAGTTGTTACCACAAAGGTAAAAAGATTGTGATTTCACAAGGCATATGGAATTAGTCTTGGCCTGCGCACCAATCAAATCTTCCATAAAACTACTTCTGGACAAACACGAAGAATATGCCACTATCGCTCTACAAGAAGTTTGATAGTCAGTGTAGCAGGCGAGCAGCGTCTGCAGGTGCTTATCCTTAGAGCAGCTATTAGAGCCATCACTGGGTTCAGTGAACATGCAAACTATGTTCTACAAGAGCACATGGGAATTCTTCTACATTTTAGCTGAATCACCCAGAGAAACATAAAGTATAATACAATGGTCCACAGCAGTTTGTGAAGAAGATCAAACCGAGAACAATGCCAAATAAGCTTCCAAATTTTTGGCCAAGGCATGAAAGCATGTCAATGAAGTCTAAGAGATAAACGCAATGGCACAGCTTACAGACCCCAGTCTGACAGTACACGCTGTAACAAAACCAGAAATTGCTGGAAGGACCTAAAGAGAGTGCTAAGAAGAACCAGGAGGGGACATGAGAAGTCTTTAGCAGGTAGGATCAAGGAAAACCCTAAAGCTTTCTATAGGTATGTCAGGAATAAAAGAATGACTAGAGTAAGATTGGGGCCGGTCAAGGACAGTAGTGGGAAGTTGTGCGTGGAGTCCGAAGAGATAGGAGAGGTGCTAAATGAATATTTTTCATCAGTATTCACACTGGAAAAAGACAATGTAGTCGAGGAGAATACTGAGATACAGTCTATTAGACTAGACGGGATTGAGGTTCATAAGGAGGAGGTGTTAGCAATTCTGGAAGGTGTGAAAATAGATATGTCCCCTGGGCCGGATGGGATTTATCCTAGAATTCTCTGGGAAGCTAGAGAGGAGATTGCAGAGCCTTTGGCTTTGATCTTTATGTCGTCATTGTCTTCAGGAATAGTGCCAGAAGACTGGAGACTAGCAAATGTTGTCCCCTTGTTCAAGGAGGGGAGTAGAGACAACCCTGGTAATTATAGACCAGTGAGCCTTACTTCGGTTGTGGGTAAAGTGTTGGAAAGGATTATAAGAGATAGGATTTATAATCATCTAGAAAGGAATAATTTGATTAGGGATAGTCAACACGGTTTTGTGAAGGGTAGGTCGTGCCTCACAAACCTTATTGAGTTCTTCGAGAAGGTGACCAAACAGGTGGATGAGGGTAAAGCGGTTGATGTGGTGTATTTGGATTTCAGTAAAGCGTTTGATAAGGTTCCCCATGGTAGGCTATTGCAGAAAATAC
>NC_063345.1:54381664-54394696 GCF_021869965.1 Rhincodon typus
ATCAGAGGATTAGATAGGGTGGACAGTGGGAGCCTTTTTCCTCGGATAGTGATGGCTAGCCGAGGGGACATAGCTTTAAATTGAGGGGTGATAGATATAGGACAGATGTCAGAGGTAGGTTCTTTACTCAGAGAGTAGTAGGGGCGTGGAACGCCCTGCCTGCAAAAGTAGTAGACTCGCCAACTTTAAGGGCATTTAAATGGTCATTGGATAAACATATGGATGATAATGGAATAGTTTAGGTTAGATGGGCTTCAGATTGGTTTCACAGGTCGGCGCAATATCGAGGGCCGAAGGTCCTGTACTGCGCTGTAATGTTCTATGTTCTATGTACAAGCTGGACAGGTTGCATCTGAAAAGAAATGGGACCAATATCGTTACCAGATGGTTTATTTTCCAGTACAGCCACTGGAGCAGCTTTAAGCTATTTTGGCGGAGTGATGGGAAACCGAAAGTATGCCTTTGAAACCAAAGTGCAGAAAGAATTGGGAGAGCCAGATGGCACTAGAGTAAGAAATAGAAACCTATTAGGCGAGGCCAGAACATGAGAAAATGCAATTAAGTCTACATTGGTTTTTTATTGAGCGTGCATGTGAATGTGTGGAGTGAGGTAAATAACGTTGGTGAGCTGCAAACGCAAATGGGAAAATGATGTTTTAGCAATAATAGAAAATAATACCAAATATTCCCGGAATCAAGGTGTGCAGGAAACATTGAGATGAAAAGAGGTTGGCGGTATTAATTATTTTTACTGAGAACAACAAATGCTGGAGATCACAGCGGGTCTGATAGCATCCATGGAGAGAGAGCAGGCTAACATTTCGAATCTAGATGACTTTTCATCAGATGACTAGTCAAGTAGACTCGAAATGTTAGCTCTCTCTCTCTATCTCCAATGGATGCTGTCTGATCTGCTGTGATCTCCAGCATTTGCTGCTTTCAGTACAGATTTTTAGCCTGCAGTAATTTGCTCCTTAATTATATTACTGCAGTGTTGGAATACCTGAGAGGAGTCATGACCTAAATCTTAAAGCTAGGGGACTATAAAGGTACCATTTCACTGGTTGATATATTTCACGTGTATTGCAATTAGTAGAAATGATTTAGAGGGAAAAATGCAAGGAAATTAAAGAGAAGTGAAATAAACTATACAGTATTTATCACAGGTAAGTCTAATTATCCCATTATAATGAAGTGCTGAGAGAAGAGAGGTGAAAGAATTATCGAAGAGTGTTTGGGAGATTTTTTGGGATAATTATGCTTTTGGCTAATGAGGAAAAAAAGATCAAAACTTTATCAGGGAACTGAAAAGGGAAATAAGACCAGCAAAAAACAAGTTTGAGAAGAGACTATAAGCAAAGGTGAACAGGAAGCAAAATATGCCTATAGGTATAGAAATAGCAAAACAGTGGTCAGTGGAGGAGTGGAACTGGTTTAGTTCCATAAAGGGGATATACACATGGAAACAAAAAGCATGACTGAGGTATTAAATTAATGCTTTGCATTCTCCTTTATCAAGGAAGATAACTCTCCCAAGTCATAGTAGGAAGAAAGATATCAGTAGGTCTAAAGTTGATAGAAAGGAGTTATTAGAAAGACTGTATGTACTTAAAAACTGATGATTGACATCAGAATCAGTAGAATGTTTCCAAAGATATTGGTTGGAAGTTGCAGAGATATTGCTGCAATCTCCAATTCTCCTCAGATACAGAGTTGGTGCCAGAGGACCAGAAATTCACAAATATTACAACCCTATTCAAAACAGGGTGCAAGGATGAACAGCAACTACAGCGAGTTAGTGGAAGGAACAAATTTAGAAACAGTACCACAAAACAAAATTAACTGTCAGTTGGATTTTTTTTTCAATCATTGGATGTGGGTATTGCTGTGCTAGCTTGCCAACATTTATTGTCCATCCCTAATTGTTCTTGATCTGAGTAGCTAGCGAGACCATTTCGGAAGGAAGTTAAGAGTCAGCCAGATTGCTGAGGTCTGAAGTCACATGTAGTCCAGAACAAGTGAAAATGGCAGATTTTCCTTCCATAAAGAACATTATGACAATCAACAACAATGAGAGAGAGTACAGGAAAGAAAGTGTGTGCTTAACAGCATGGTGTAAAGACAACAACCTCTCCCTCAATGTCAGCAAAATGAAGGAGCTGGTCATTGACTTCAGGAAGCGGAGTGGAGGGCACGTCCCTGTCTGCATCAATATGCTGAGGTGGATATGGTCGAAAGCATCAAGTTCTTGGGAATGATGATTACCAACAATCTGTCCTGGTCCACCCACTTGAAAGTGACAATCAAGAAAGCACAACAATGCCTTTACTTCCTCAGAAGGTTAAGGAAATTCAGCATGTCCACGAAGACTCTTACCAACTTTTATAGATGCACCACAGAGAGCATCCTATCCAGATGCATCACAGCTTGGTATGGCAACTGCTCTGCACTAGACCACAAACGCTCATCAAAACTCAGGTTTCAGGATGATATACTTTACAACTACACTCTGTCAGAATATTTCACACACTTGGTTATTCATGTTATGCAACCAGCTCGACTTCTTTGAACTATGCAATATCTGGACCACAACATTAAAAAGACTTAAATCTCACAGGCACTGGCAAACAAGTACAAAAGAGAATATGTTAAATGAACAGTGACATACACTATTGGCTCATAACTCATGGTTTCACTTCCAAGTTTAAAAATGGAAAACCTCATGAAAATTAGCATCAACCAATTTGCCTGGCATAACGTGCTATTTCTATCCACACAGGTAGGCTTTGTAAACTGAAAAATGACATTTTGCACATGATAGATACTTTCTCATTTTAAAATTGAAACTAACTGCACTTACTAATGGCCAATGAGATGCATAAAATAGAAGAGTAAAAGTACTGCAGAGGCTGGGGATCTGAAATATAAACAGAAAATGCTGGAATTGCTCAGATATTCAGACACCATCTGTGGACGGAGAAACAGAATTAGCATCTAAGATCTATGATCTAGTTCTGATGAAAAGTCACTGACCTCAGCAAGACAGAGATACAGAGAGGGAGAGATACAGAGAGAGAGAGAGATACAGAGAGACAGAGATACAGGAGAGAGAGACAGAGGGAGAGAGATACGGAGAGAGAGACAGATTCAGAGAGAGACGGATTCAGAGAAAGAGATTCAGATATATAGAGAGAGAAGAGAGAGTGTATGTGTGTTCTCACATTTAAAGATTGTGAAACTCACTCTTTCCTATCTCAAGAAAGCCTGGTTAAATTGTCTTCTCTTAAAGCAAGTTCATTTTGGTCAGTGAGAATGGTATCCACAAAGATATCCACTATTGAGAGAACACATTTAGAAAAAAAAACAAAACAACTTGTGCACCAAGTGAAACTGGACCTTATACTGGAAGAGAAATTGGTAAAATTTCCATCTTGTCCATCTGATAATCTAGTACCTCTTCTGGCTGAGGAATCCACAATGGTACCCTCAATACTTTGACCATGAATGGATTATCCCAAGACTGGCATTGCACCACAACGCCAACCAGATACAAAATCAGAAATAGAGATTCCATCTCAAAGGCTTTGTGATCCACAAATTAAGGAACTGCACTACCACAGCGTTCCAGGCCAGCCTCACTGATAGATAACCAGGGGATACAGGAATATGGCACACAATCCGATACCCAGAGAGTTATCGACCTTTTTTTGTTCAAAACCTGCCTGATGAGAGAAAGCTGAAAGGACAGGAGTTGGCAATTTGGCAGGACTCCGCAGTAAAACCAAACGTGGTACTTGGGAAGGGCCTGGCCTAGGAGCCAGCGCTCACGCACCATCAAGAGAAGTGAGTGGGGAAGGGTTGGAGTGTTATACCTGTTTCGCAATCACAGCCTTACTCAGCTCCTCAGTTTGTCAGTTCCAATTTCCATCTCAAAGATCAATCATCTGAGTAATTCCAAGACACTCACAGCCTCATCGAACTTTGATGGCAATCCTATGTAATTGTCGTTAGGTTTCAATTATTGGCCATGCCTCTTGTACCTAAACCCTACATATTTGTGTTTGTAACCTGCAAGAAGGACACAGTGAAGAAACGACAATATTCCAGGCCAAGATGGTGTGTGAAGAGGAACTTGTTGTTGGTGGTGGCCTGATGCATTTTCCGCCCTTGACTTCTAAGTGACAGGGGTCGTGGTTCAGGAACCTTGCATGACAAATGAAATTATCAGCTTAATCAAAAAGAAAAATGGGGCATGTATAAGTTTTAGGAAACTGAAGTCACACAGAGCCCTCAAAGAATATAAAGAAAGCAGGAAAGGACATAAACAAAGAACTAGGAGAGCTAATATGGGCCATGAACTGTTCTGGGCAAACATGATTAAGAAATATCCCAAGGTATCTTATACGTTTATAAGGAACAAGAGGGTAGCTAGGGAAATGGTAGGTCCACTAAAGGACAAGGAAGGCATTTATGCATGGAGCTGGAGGAAGTTGGTGATGTCTTTAATGGATACTTTGCATCATTATTCACAAAGCAGAAGGACATAGTGGATGGTGAGTCTAGAGTCTAGAGAATGCTGACATTCCAGGGCATGTCAAAATAAAAAAGGAGGTGGTGTTGGGCATTTCAAAAGACACTAAGGTAGACTGGTCCCCAGGATCTTATGGATCTATCCCAGAATCCAGAGGGAGGCAAGATAGGAAATTACTGGGCCTTGTATGAAATCTTTGCATTCTCTTTAGTCACAGGAGAGGTCCCAGAGGACTGGAGAAAGGTTCTTGTTGTTCCTTTGTTTAAGATGGGCAATAGGGTTAATTGTGAAATTACAGGCTTGTGAGCCTTATGTCAGTATAGGGAAATTATTGGAGAGGATTCTTAGGGACACGATTGACTCACATTTGAAAAAATATGGACTTGTTAGTGATAGGCAGCATGGCTTGTGTGCGGGATGTTGTGTCTCACAAACTTAAAGTTTTTTTGAGAAAGTGACAAAGATGATTGATGAGGTCAGAGCAGTGACTGTTGTCTACATAGTTTTAGAAAGGCCTTTAACAAGGCCCCTCATGACAGGCTGATACCAAAGATGAAGTCACATTGGCTCTGCAGTGAGATGGTAAGATGGTTATAAAAATAGAAGACAGTCATATAAGACAGAGAGTAATGGTGGAAGGGTATTTTTCAGATTGGAGATCTGCGACAAGTGGTGTTCAGCAGAGATCAGTGCTGGGATCCCTGTTATTTGTCACATATATAAATGATTTGGAGAAGAATGCAGGTAGTCTGACTAGTACGTTTGCAGAAGACACAAAGGTTCGAGGAGCTGCAGATAGTGAGAGAATTGCCAGAGGATACAGCGGAATATAGACAGGCTAGAGACTTGGGCGGAGCAATGGCATATGGAATTTAACTGGAAAAAATGTGAGGCAATGCATTTTGGAAGGTCTAATGCATGTGGGAACCATACAGTAAATGGCAGAACCATTAGAAGCAGAGAGATCGAGACAATCAAGTCCACAGTTCCCTGAAAGTAGCAACACAAGTGGATAAGGTGGTCAAGAAAGCACATTAGCATGCTTGCCTTCATTGGTCAGGGCACAGAGTATAAAAATTGGCAAGTCATGTTGCAGCTGTACAGAGCTTCATTTCAAACAAATTTGGAATATTGCGTATAATTCTGTTTGTCATACTACCAGAGGTATGTGGTGGCTTTGGAAAAGGTACAGAAAAAGTTTACCTGGTTTGGAGTGTATTAGCTATGAGGAGAGATTGGACAAACTTGGTTTGTTTTCATTTGATCATGAGAGGCTAAGGGGTAACCTGATAGATGCTTATAAAATTCTGAAAGCCATGCATAGAATGGATAGTTAGAGTCTTTTTACCAGGGTAGAAAAGTCAATTATTAGGGTACATAGTTTAATATTAAATGGGAAAGTTTAAAGGAGATGTGAAAAGCAGGTTTTTTACACAGAGGGGGATAACTGCTTGGAATGTGCTGCCAGAGGAGGTGGTAGAAACAGATATAATAGTAATGTCGAAGAGGAATCATGACAGATACGTAAATAGGCAGGAAATAGAGGGATAAAAATTGTGTAAAGGCAAATTGTCCTCAGTTTAGAAAGGCATCATGTATTGGCCACAGCTTGGTGGGACAAAGGGTGTGTTCCTGTGTTTTACTGGTGTTTGTTCTTTGATCTAAATTTATTGACAGAAGAACCAATGGCAACTTGAGAATGACCTGCTGAAATTGGTTAGGAATTGGGCTGTGTGTTCAATGGTAACTTTCAAAAGGGAATTGGGTGACTACCTAAAGAGAAAAGATTTCAGAGCAAAGAAGAAAATGTGGTGGAGTGGCATTGGTTGATTTTCCCTTATTGAGAGCTTGATGAGGCACAAAGAGTGGATTAGTCTGTTTCTGGTGTTGTAACCACTGTATGATTTCTCCAACAGCTTACAGCTTATCAAATAACACGGCCAGGTGTGTCACATATATTCTTCTTTTCTCAACTCCTCCCAAAATGTACTTATCTTCTCTCAACCTAGACATTTGTTCAATTCAGCTCTAATTAAAGGTTCCCAATTTTTTTTTTTCCTGCCATGGATGTTAAATTAATTGGCCTGTCATTATTCAGGCTATACTTTCCTCTGATGAAAACATTGGCCTGTCTCCAGTTCCTCAACAAGTTCAACTTCTGTGCAAACCAGGAATATAATTTATAGAGCTTCTGCTTCTAAACACACAAGCTAGGAGCAGAATTAGGCCATTCAGCCATTGAGTCTGCTCCAGCATTTGATCATGGCTAATATGTTTCACAACCCCATTCCCCGCCTTCTCCCCATAACCTTTGATCCTTTTACTTAGCAAGGCCCGACCTATCTGTCTTAACTACACACAATTGGGCTCGACAGCCTTCTGCAATGATTCACCACCCTGTCAATTCCTTGAATGCATTCCACCAGGTGCCAGCTTAACTAGCTTTCCCAATTTATTTGTTGTGATATCTCTTCTGTTCAACCAGCATGGGATCTTTCTCCTCTCAAACATCTGCATGCTCATAAAACTGCAGCAAAATAAAGCCGCCCGCCAATTTTTTGCTTAACCTCAACTAACCTCAACTATGAGCTCCACTCTCAGAAGGGTCTAGGCCCGAAACGTCAGCTTTCCTGCTCCTCTGATGCTGCTTGGCCTGCTGTGTACATCCAGCTCTACACCCTGTTATCACAGGTAACAATTCTTTTTTTATTGCTACATTTGCAGAACGTTGTTTTATTCATATTTTTGCCTCGTACTTCATCCAAACATTTTTTATATCTTTACCATCTTTCCTTTGCTTCTCATGCACACTCCTGTTTTCATCATTGTTTGATCATCCCTGCACACCCCACAATCTTTCTTGGTGATTTTTTTTTTTGTTTCTTTATCCTCTCTGTATTTCTCCAGACGATTTTTAAAATTTGCTTGGACTCTAGTCTAACAATGAGCTATGTCATAACTCCAAACACAGGTTGGTTGGGATTGTGCCAGTGGTTAAAATGCAAAAGGTCTGGAACAAGAACCAAATTTACCTCAAACACAGCTACTCCTGTTTTTACAGAGATAGAACGAGGGCTGTAGACCAAGCTAATTGCTGGAAGTGGGTAGATCATTTAAATGATGTAATCAGACAGTGCATCTCCATTTTCACAGTCATTTTGTTTGTAAATGAGCTTACTAGCCCTTAGGAAACTCATCAGCACAAAAATGAGGGGCTTGAAACCAGGAGGTAAGTACCTTCTCTGCTTTACTTATGGAGCAGGACTTTGTCCTCTAGGCCCAACGAGCTATCTAGTAAATTTCTACCCAACTCCGCCAAAACTGCCCCTACTCCCCTTGAATATTTTGTTTATGTGTGTGGATCTTTTCACTTTTCTCGCTTGGCTGCAGATGGGAGATAGAAGCTAAAGTGTGTGTGACCTGCATTCAGATTGCAGCACTGTTGTACATCTTAGAAGGAATATGACTGCACACCTTCCCAACCACAAGGCAACTCGCCACTAACCACCACTGGGCCCCTGTCCTAAGGTAAAAATTGTTAAAAAATGTCATAATATTTGGAAGTGAATAGACCTCCATGTTGAGTAAACAATTTGCGTCAGACCAATATGTGCATTATGTGAGGCTTCTCTGGTTCTTCATTCTGGGTGACCAGTTGATTGAGATCCCCAGTCTACCATTCAAACAAGTCACTCCTTCTCCTGCTCAGGGGCCCCTGAAATATTGTGGGAAATCATGATCAACCACCCATATTCCAAACGCCTCAGTCCATTTCCAACTCTACACTGTGCTCAAGTCACCCACAGTTGGGATACCCCTATCCACCCAAACTTATTTCTCAAATAGATTTATCTTCACTTGTGGGCCCCAGTTCTGTGAAACAGGTACTCTTCCCATCAACCCTTTCACCTATATTAGCTGTGGACTAGAACCCTCAATACTAGAGCTCTGAAATTAAATTCTACAGGACTTTTAGAAATCCTGTTCTTCTGAACAACAGCTTCCCTGCACAGATCTCACCTTAGGCTAAAATTCAGGGTTTAATACACTTCTCTCTCACCACAATTCACTCGTGTATGTTTCTATAATTTATCCTATTCCAACTTGATGCCCCTGTTTTCCTATTAACGTTTTTTTCTGCATTGACTTTAAGCCTCATCATGTTATAGTTCTCACCTCTAAACAACTTTCTTGTCTGATCTATTTCACCATATAGATCTAACATTACCACTCCCCTCATATGAATGGACAGCTTGAAGACACATTCTTTAAACAATTCTGGGAACTTTTACGAACAAAGCTGACAACTTAATACCAGCTGGTGATGAATTATGGCCCTTTGTATCTGCAATACACATAGGCCATAAACTGAATTGATGCTGCCTTGTTATTTCATCTTCTACATGACATAAATAGGAGATTTTCATTTTATCAGCAAAGCTAAACACAAATCCATATGTCAAGGTAAAATAACAGTATTTTCCTCATTCAGTTTTAAGCCAATTCTATGCAGAGCAATTAGTAGAATCAGCTAAAAAAAGGCTGAGTTTATTTCCTGTTCTACCTAATGTTTCCAACACCAAAGAAATTGCGCATCATATTCTAAAGAATGCAGAAATACTTCAGTGAAATTTCCCAAGCTCCTCAAAAAATGTCCTTGCAATTTCTCGAGAACATCAGTTGGAGTGCTGCAATATAATATTTATATGCCTACAGATAAATATGACATGTTGCTGATACTACAGCCACGTTTTGACTAGATGTATTTATTTTGAGCATATGTCAAGGCTGAGGCTGATTTTTGACAACTCACACAGTTTGATTCTTAAAGGGCACTCCTATTCTCACAGAATTATTTCTCCCTGTTTACAAATGTACAATATGGTGACAGATATGTTGCGAAGCAACACATATTACGTCACCCTCAGCACTATACCAAATCACAGAAAGGAATGAAGGAGGCCATACAACTGAACAAATTATATCCACCAGACAAACGCAACATCCCACAACACAGTATTAAATTATTTTTCAAATAATTTCATCTGTGTCCATTGCATGATTTGTTCATTCTTTGCAAGAAAAGGAATTTGTTTGTCATTGCACCTCCTTACGTTAGCCTAAATTAATTGTTCAGGACATCCAAATTCATTGATTATGGGAATATTCTCGTTGCAGCATGTATGTTTTCAGAAGGCTTTTGGTAAGGTGCCCAGGAGAAGTTTCAGGTCAGCCGAGGATAATGTTTCAGGGTCATTCCCAGAGGTCAGCGGAACATCTTGGGTTTAGGACTGCGGCTGCACTACTCACGATTGAATGGAAAGTGCAGCCCAACAGGTAACCTGCATCTCCATGTGGCCTGAACTACATCGTGTTTCATTTGCAACTCTCACAAAGCATTTGACCGAACTGTCAGGAGGCACAAGATGAGATCTGATAAACTTTTAAACTGCTTTCTTTTGCTGATAACAAGTGAATGTACAGGATAACGGTTCTGGACAAACCTTTGCCGTTCTGCTGATTTCCTACTTCTTTACATGAAAGATGAGAAAGGGAAAACAAGAAAACATACTTTGTCCTTTTGTGAGTTGGCTGACTTGTTTATTCTCTTTCATACTCGACAACTTCAAACTAAAGAAAAGTCTGGCCTCATGTATCTTTGTTTCAAGCCTGAGGCTCAGCTCTATACCTCAAAATGCTTCGACTGCCTCCCCCCGTGTCTCTTTACTGCTCTTCTCTTCATGTTTCTGGCAGGTCAGAAGGTGGCCCTCTAATATATTTTCATCCCATGATCCACCGATGCATTTGTCAATAAATTCAGATACTTCCTCGGCCATTGAGTCAAATCTTAAGAAGCATTCAAATCAATAAGTCAGCCCTATAACAAAAGGCACAAGCATTCACTGGAATCTATGGTTTAGCTTTCATTGTATAAAGCACTGTGGCTGAGACACTTTGGCATGAATCTTTGGCACCAAGTTGGCAATGTAGACTCACCAGAGCTGAATCAGGAGAAAGTGCACTGGATGATCAGATTTTTATCCCAAGGTTTTGTTGCTAACTGGAGTTGGGCACACTGTCCCGGGGAGGAGTAAGAAAGCAGCAGGGACTGCCAATGCAGAGGGGAGGGTGTGGCAGTCCGGCCGTGGTGCTCTAAGACTTGCACAGAAAAGAATAAACCAAAAAAAAAGCCTTTTATCCTTTGCTCCTCACACCCACTTTCACCTCTCACACACAGCACATGTTCCATCCATCACACTCATAGTGCCAACCTCTCTCTCCCATTCATCCCTCCAGTAGCCCTTCTGCTTTCAAATGGACCGATGCCTACTTTGCTTTGATACTTTGATACCAACTCACCCGGTATCCACCATGGATAGATGTCATCAACATGGTGAGATGAAATGATATGAAGTTCTAAGTGTTTACTGATTATGTAATTATTTTGAAAATTAATGCACACTCCCATTGTTGACTTCACTCAAGTCACCGCCAGAGCACCCACTAACAGGGGATTCATTAGTGGGAAGGCTCACAACTCTCAATATGTAATTGGTCTGCAAACGTAAGAGAAACTGCTTGTGTCCCTGTTTTCCTGGAAGATGTAATGAATCTTTCATTCTTTGTTGATCAAGTCTCCCAAGCTCTTCAGTCTGACTCCACAAGTCTGTCCATGGATTTGAGGGGACAGGAGAACACAGGAGCAGCAGTAGGGCAATTCAACACCTCAAACCTGCTCTGCTATTTCTAACAATCATTACTGATCTCATCTTAGCCTCAACTCCATTTTCTTGCCCACTCTCCATAATCATTCAACCCATTACTAATTACACATCTGTCCAGCTCCTCAGCTATCATGGGTGATCCTTCTGTCAGAGAGGCACAGGGAGCCATGAAGGGAGTAGGTCATCCACTTCCTCATCCTGGTCAGGTACATTCTCAGCCCTTGGTTGGTGTGCCAGCTGATTAAAGGAAGGCTGTACTGGGACACAGCAGGCAACACCTCCAGCCACCTTGGGCAACATGCTCAATTGATCTGTCCAGGCTGCCAAGTGCTTCATGCATTCCGTGGTCATCAGTTTTCAGACATTGCACTGGCCAATCCAGATGACACAAAATTACAAGGATTCGTTCCATGACAGTGTGTTGCTCTTGCATACATACCAGATGATGCTGTATGTGGTTCTCAATGAGTTTAGCTACCCCCCCCCCATCGGAGGCACTCAGGAGCTCCAAGCCCTGACACATGGTTGGACGCAAATGCTAAATGTACAGCTCAGAAAACTCCAGCAAATGGGAACAGAACTGCTTCTGCAATTCCACGCACTAACCTGAGGGCCCTCATCACTGTCAATTGGAATATCACTATGACCATGTGCAGGCCATCAGAGAATGGCTCCCATGTTATATGGCCAGGTTATTGAGAAGCAGTGCTCCTTCAGGTGTTCATTCCATTGAGATGATATGAAGTTAGCACCATCATTTTCTTTATGATATGCAGTTGGACTAACTGAGAAAGGCACTTGACTTTGGGATTGCATGTGGCAGTTGTCTCCTCAAGTTGACTAATGTTCTCAATTCCATCACTTTGCTGGGACTACAGCCGCACAGAATAGAGTATGCACATGTGCAGGAGATGGAAATGATCTACCCATGAAAGGGCTCTAAACCAACCTCATTAAGGATCAAAGGGCTCTGCAAAGGTTTTGCCATTCCATAAGGGTTCCACCATGCAGGGCCAACTTTCAGAGGATCCAGGAAACAAAGCACCAGGGAGAGGGAAAATAATGACTTTTTTCTCAACTTAACTGCAGAGTTCAGCCAGCATTTCCACAGAGGTATGGACAGTTGCCTAAAGCAGGCTGGGAAAATAGACTAAGTCAGTGGATGAGAAGTGGCTGATATTGACATGTGTTTTTTCATAATGCTCAGCAAAAATGGTGGCTGAGGTAGGCCTTTTATCTGGCCTTCTCCTGAGTCAGCCCACCTCCACTCACACCTCAGGTCTGCCAAATTGGTTCCAGACATGTTTTCAATGCTATTAAGGGCCCAAGCTTGGGAAAATCCTGTCCAGCTGCCAATTTCTGAAGAGGCAGTATCTTGATCCAGAATCAAAACTAAACTACTACTGAGATAACAAGGTGTAGAGCTGGATGAACACAGCAGGCCAAGCAGCATCAGAGGAGCAGGAAGGCTGACATTTCGGGTCTAGACCCTTCTTCAGAAATGGGGGAGGGGAAGGGGGTTCTGAAATAAATAGGGAGAGAGGGGGAGGCGGATAGAAGATGGATAGAGGAGAAGATAGGTGGAGAGGAGACAGACAGGTCAAAGAGGCGGGGATGGAGCCAGTAAAGGTGAGTGTAGGTGGGGAGGTAGGGAGGAGATAGGTCAGTCCAGGGAGGACGGACAGGTCAAGGGGGCAGGATGAGGTTAGTAGGTAGGAGATGGGGGTAGGGCTTGAGGTGGGAGGAGGGGATAGGTGGGAGGAAGAACAGGTTAGG
>NC_063345.1:54394796-54396278 GCF_021869965.1 Rhincodon typus
GGAGGGGAGATTTTGAAGCTTGTGAAGTCCACATTGATGCCATTGGGCTGCAGGGTTCCCAAGCAGAATAGGAGTTGCTGCTCCTGCAACCTTCGGGTAGCATCGTTGTGGCACTGCAGGAGGCCCAGGACGGACATGTCATCTGAGGAATGGGAGGGGGAGTTGAAATGGTTCGTGACTGGGAGGTGCAGTTGTTTAGTGCGAACCGAGCGCAGATGTTCCGCAAAGCGGTCCCCAAGCATCCGCTTGGTTTCCCCAATGTAGAGGAGGCCACAACGGGAACAGCGGATACAGTATACTACATTAGCAGATATGCAGGTGAACATCTGCTTGATGTGGAAAGTCTTCTTGGGGCCTGGGATGGGGGTGAGGGGGAAGGTGTAGGGACAGGTGTAGCACTTCCTGCGGTTGCAGGGAAAAGTGCCGGGTGTGGTGGGGCTGGAGGGGAGTGTGGAGCGGACAAGGGAGTCACGGAGAGAGTGGTCCCTCCGGAAAGCAGATAAGGGTGGGGAGGGAAAGATGTCTTTGGTGGTGGGGTCAGATTGCAGATGGCGGAAGTGTCGGAGGATGATGCTTTGGATCCGGAGGTTGGTGGGGTGCTACGTGAGGACGAGGGGGATTCTTTTTTGGTTGTTATTCCGGGGACGGGGTGTGAGGGATGAGGTGTGGGAAATGCAGGAGACACGGTCGACCACTGAGGGGGGGAAGTTGCGGTCCTTGAAAAATGAGGACATCTGCGGGAACAGTCCTCCTCCACTGACACTCTCATCCACTTAGCCGAACTCGTCCTCACCCTCAACAACTTCTCTTTCAATTCCTCCCACTTCCTACAGACAAAGGGAGTGTCCATGGGTACCCGCATGGGCCCAAGCTATGCATGCCTCTTCGTAGGTTACATGGAACAATCCCTCTTCCCTCCGTTACATTGATGACTGTATTGGAGCTGCCTCGTGCTCCCACGAGGAGCTCGAACAGTTCATCCACTTCACCAACACCTTTCGCCCCAACCTTAAGTTCACCTGGACCATCTCCAATACCTCTCGCTCCTTCCTGGACCTCTCTGTCTCCATCTCTGGCAACCACCTAAAAACCGATATCCATTTCAAGCCCACCAACTCCCACAGCTACCTAGAATACACCTCCTCCCATCCACCTTCCCGCAAAAATGCCATCCCCTATTCCCAATTCCTTCGCCTCCGCCGCATCTGCTCCCAGGATGAGGCATTCCACTCCTGTACATCTCAGATGTCCTCATTTTTCAAGGACCACAACTTCCCCCCATCAGTGGTCGAGAACGCCCTCCACCGTGTCTCCCGCATTTCCCGCAACTCATCCCTCACACCCCCTCCCCGCAATAACAACCAAACCAGAATCCCCCTCGTCCTCACCACCCCACCAACCTCCAGATCCAACGCATCATCCTCCGACACTTCCACCATCTGCAATCCGACCCCACCACCAAAGACATCTTTCCCTCCCCAC
>NC_063345.1:54396678-54398143 GCF_021869965.1 Rhincodon typus
TAGGGGGAGGGGAGATTTTGAAGCTTGTGAAGTCCACATTGATGCCATTGGGCTGCAGGGTTCCCAAGCAGAATAGGAGTTGCTGCTCCTGCAACCTTCGGGTAGCATCGTTGTGGCACTGCAGGAGGCCCAGGACGGACATGTCATCTGAGGAATGGGAGGGGGAGTTGAAATGGTTCGTGACTGGGAGGTGCAGTTGTTTAGTGCGAACCGAGCGCAGATGTTCCGCAAAGCGGTCCCCAAGCATCCGCTTGGTTTCCCCAATGTAGAGGAGGCCACAACGGGAACAGCGGATACAGTATACTACATTAGCAGATATGCAGGTGAACATCTGCTTGATGTGGAAAGTCTTCTTGGGGCCTGGGATGGGGGTGAGGGGGAAGGTGTAGGGACAGGTGTAGCACTTCCTGCGGTTGCAGGGAAAAGTGCCGGGTGTGGTGGGGCTGGAGGGGAGTGTGGAGCGGACAAGGGAGTCACGGAGAGAGTGGTCCCTCCGGAAAGCAGATAAGGGTGGGGAGGGAAAGATGTCTTTGGTGGTGGGGTCAGATTGCAGATGGCGGAAGTGTCGGAGGATGATGCTTTGGATCCGGAGGTTGGTGGGGTGCTACGTGAGGACGAGGGGGATTCTTTTTTGGTTGTTATTCCGGGGACGGGGTGTGAGGGATGAGGTGTGGGAAATGCAGGAGACACGGTCGACCACTGAGGGGGGGAAGTTGCGGTCCTTGAAAAATGAGGACATCTGCGGGAACAGTCCTCCTCCACTGACACTCTCATCCACTTAGCCGAACTCGTCCTCACCCTCAACAACTTCTCTTTCAATTCCTCCCACTTCCTACAGACAAAGGGAGTGTCCATGGGTACCCGCATGGGCCCAAGCTATGCATGCCTCTTCGTAGGTTACATGGAACAATCCCTCTTCCCTCCGTTACATTGATGACTGTATTGGAGCTGCCTCGTGCTCCCACGAGGAGCTCGAACAGTTCATCCACTTCACCAACACCTTTCGCCCCAACCTTAAGTTCACCTGGACCATCTCCAATACCTCTCGCTCCTTCCTGGACCTCTCTGTCTCCATCTCTGGCAACCACCTAAAAACCGATATCCATTTCAAGCCCACCAACTCCCACAGCTACCTAGAATACACCTCCTCCCATCCACCTTCCCGCAAAAATGCCATCCCCTATTCCCAATTCCTTCGCCTCCGCCGCATCTGCTCCCAGGATGAGGCATTCCACTCCTGTACATCTCAGATGTCCTCATTTTTCAAGGACCACAACTTCCCCCCATCAGTGGTCGAGAACGCCCTCCACCGTGTCTCCCGCATTTCCCGCAACTCATCCCTCACACCCCCTCCCCGCAATAACAACCAAACCAGAATCCCCCTCGTCCTCACCACCCCACCAACCTCCAGATCCAACGCATCATCCTCCGACACTTCCACCATCTGCAATCCGACCCCACCACC
>NC_063345.1:54398243-54457897 GCF_021869965.1 Rhincodon typus
TTTCCCTGCAACCGCAGGAAGTGCTACACCTGCCCCCATACCTCCCCCCTCACCCCCATCCCAGGCCCCAAGAAGACTTTCCACATCAAGCAGATGTTCACCTGCACATCTGCTAATGTGGTATACTGCATCCACTGTTCCCGTTGTGGCCTCCTCTACATCGGGGAAACCAAGCGGAGGCTTGGGGACCGCTTTGTAGAACATCTACGCTCGGTTCGCACTAAACAACTGCACCTCCCAGTCGCGAACCATTTCAACTCCCCCTCCCATTCCTCAGACAACATGTCCATCCTGGGCCTCCTGCAGTGCCACAGCGATGCTACCCGAAGGTTGCAGGAACAGCAACTCCTTTTCCGCTTGGGAACCCTTCATCCCAATGGTATCAATGTGGACTTCACATGCTTCAAAATCTCCCCTCCCCCTACTGCATCCCAAAACCAGCCCAGCTCGTCCCCGCCTCTCTAACCTGTCCTTTCTCCCACCTATCCCCTCCTCCCACCTCAAGCTCCACCCCCATCTCCTACCTACTAACCTCATCCCGCCTCTTTGACCTGTCTGTCTCCTCTCCACCTATCTTCTCCTCTATCCATCTTCTATCCGCCTCCCCCTCTCTCCCTATTTATTTCAGAACCCCCTTCCCCTCCTCCATTTCTGAAGAAGGGTCTCGGCCCGAAACGTCAGACTTCCTGCTCCTCTGATGCTGTTTGGCCTGCTGTGTTCATCCAGCTCTATACCTTGTTATCTCAGATTCTCCAGCGTCTGCAGTTCCTGCTATCTCTAAAGTACTACCGATGCTGGATATCTGAAACAAAACAGAAAATCCTCGAAACACTCAATGGGTCAGGAGAGGTTAACATTTCAGGTCAATGATGAACCTTCACCAGAACAGGAGAGATAGATGGATGTGTTTCAGCAATTACTCTTGAAAATTTCAAGGAAAATGCAATTGAGACTGCACGGTGATATCATTAGGATAATCCATAAGTTAAAGTTAACAGAAACAGTTTGTGCAAAAAGTAGCAAATTTTCAGTCAGTGTAGAAGAGAGAACAGTGAAACCAAACATAATAGATAGCAATACTTCTGCCTGTCCAGAGGAAAGTCTAAGGAAGTACATTATAAATTGTGGAAATGCAGATAGCAGAAGTTAAAATAACAAATGCAATTTTGAGTTCTATATATAATGGTGTAGAATATAAAAACAAACAAGTGCCTTTAAATTTGCTTGATATTATGTATGCATGCAGTCAGCAGCAGTCATTACTGGACATTTATTGCTGCTGTATTAAGGAAACAGAAGATAATAAATAAAATGAATAAACACTGGAATAAGGGCTCATACTAATAAGCAAAGACTTGATAAAAGATAATCTTTCACTCGAGCATCAAAGGGGGAAATCTAACAGACATTTTCAGAATTATGAAATGCTTTTAGATTATTTGCACAAAAAAAACTGTGCTCAAGATTATCAGATGGAAGTTAAATTGGTTTATACCAGCAGTGTAAAATGGTGGTTGATTTCTCAGCAGCCCTAGTCTTCTTTCACTGAAGTTCACAGAATGATAGTCCAAATTCAGTTTTTGGAAACTCGTTTCCTAGCCTCAATGCTGTTTTCATTTGATTTGAAATTAATAATCTTGACAATGCTTTCCATGTTAATTGGAAATAAAACCTGGTGATGTGTATAATGACCTTATGTTGTATTTCAAAAGAGAATTGAATAAATATTCAAAAATGCAGAATACAAGGTTTCAATGAAATGTAATTAAAGTGGACAACTCCAGTGAGAAGGCAGAGTGCTGGTACAACCATCATGTGCTGAATGGCCATGATTCCCTGATTAATTTCAATGATGAAAAGGTCAAGCTTTTTTTCTTAATCCTTCCCTTCATAGATCAGTCATCCATCAATTGTTTCTAATTAAGATGGCGCACATCAACTCCCTCAAATGACTGCCTGTACCATGGAAATCTCAGCCTTTGTCTTTCTCAGTGACCTTGAATAAATGTCATGTTGAAGAGCTACTGAAATTGAATCCTTTTAACATGTCCATTTCACTTTGCAAATGTTAGCCAATGTTCACAATTATGCTCCTATTATTCTTGTATCTATATCAAGGAGCTAGTTATGAAATTTTTTCATTACTTCGTTTGACGTTTTCCCTTCGAGCCACTTCCATCCTTTACGAGGTAATGAAGTGCAATCAGTCTTGTGTACCAACATCCTTTCTCTATAAGTATCCCAACCATCACTAAAATAATGATGCATGCTTTCCTTCCCTCCTTCAAAAATCCATATTGTGGCTTTTTACCCTGGCTCTAAAAGCTCAAAGAAACACAGCCTTCCTTGTTCTCCCTACTAACATATTCCAGAGCCAACCTGCTTCAGGCTTTCTACAGAGGTATGAAGAGTTGCCTAAAGCGGGCTGGGAAAATAGACTAAGTCAGTGGATGAGCAGTGGCTGATATTTATGCATGTTTTTCATTATGCTTAGCAAAATGTATTCTGATCATAAAGAAAGACTTGATGAGAAGATTGAACAACCCATGGTTAACAAAAGCAATCAAGGTGAGTATCCAATTAAAAATGAAGATGGATAAAGTAATGAAAATTAGTGATTGACCAGAAGATTCAGAAATGTTTTGAAACCAGCAGCAGACGACCAAAAAGTTCATCAAAAAGGGAGAAAGTTTATTATGCAAGTAGATCGGCCAAAAATATAAAAACAAGAGCTTCAATATGTATATAAAAGAGCAGGTAAAGTAACTGTGGACTCTTGAAGAATGTAATTGTGACATGAATAACAGGGTTGAAGGAAATGGTAAATAATTTAAACCAGTTTTTTGCAATCCTTAGTGAGACCACACCTGGAATATTGTGCGCAATTTTGGTCTCATTTTCTGAGGAAGAATGCTCTTGCTCTTGAGGGAGTTTGGCGAAGGTTTACCAGGCTGATTAAGGGAATGGCGGGTCTGATGTATGAGGAGAGGTTGATTAGGTTGGGATTTTTTTCACTAGAGTTGAGATGAATGAGAGGGCATCTCATAGAGACTTATAAAATTCTAACAGGACTGGACAGGGAGGATGCAAGGATGATGTTCCCCATGGTGTCCAGAATCAAGGGTCATAGTGTGAGGATTCAGGGTAGACCTTTTAGGACGGAGATGAGGAGACATTTTTTCACCCAAATAGTGGTGAGCCTGTGGAATTCATTACCACAGGAAGTAATTGATAGCAAAACATTGAATGTATTTAAGAGGCGGCTAGATACAGCACTTGAGGCGAATGGGATCAAAGGTGGTGGGGAGAAAGCAGGATTAGGCTATTGAGTTGAACGATCAGCCATGATCGTGAAGAACAGCAGAGCTGGCTCAAAGGGCTGAATTGCCTCCTCCTATCTTCTATGTTTCTATGGTTTTCCTGATGGAAAACTCTATAAATATTCAAAGGAAAATGGATAAGCAAGGTGCTAACGGAAGGAAATGTCTTGTTAAGAGTTTCTATCATGACAGACAAAGTATTTGGTAAGCTAATGGAAGTAAAAGTGGACTGGACTGATGGCCTGCATTCAAGGATTTTAAAAGAAGTAGCTGCAGAGAAAGCAGAAGCATTGTTCAAAACATTCCAAAACACACTGGATTCCAGGAGTGTTCCAGAAGATTGGAAAACCACTAATGTGATGCATTTGTTCAAAAAGGGAGGGAGCAGAAAGCAGGAAACTACAAGACATTTAGCCTAACACCTGTCATTGAGAAATGGCTGATGTACATTATCAAGGAACAAATAGCGGACATTTAGAAAAACAAAATGAAATAAAACAAAATCAACACAGTTTTGTAGAAGGGAAATTATGTTTGAGAAATTTGCTAGAATCCTCTGGAGATATAAAAGCATAGTTGATGAAGGACAACTGGTAGATGTAATGTATTTGGCTTTCCAACTGGCTTCCAATAAGGAGCTATCTAAAAGTTATTGCTCAAGATGGGGACTCACAGAATTGGGAGTCATGTACTGGCATAAGTTGAGGATGGTTAACCCACAAAAGACAGAGAGTTTGGATTAATAGATCCTTTTCAAATTGGAAAGACAAAGCAAGGGATCTTGATCAGGTGGGCCAATGGGCTGAGAAATGGCAGATGAAGTTTAACTTAGATAAACATGAGCTGTTGCATTTTAGTAAGGCAAACCAGAGCAGGACTTACACAGTTAGGGGTATATAGTTGAACAGAGGGACCCAAGAATGCAAGTCCATAGTTCCTTAAAAGGGGAGTTGCAAGTAGACAGGGTGGTGAAGGCAGCATTTAGCATGTTTGCTTTCATTGGTGAGAGCACTGATTATAGGAGTTGGGACGTCATGTTTTGGCTGTACAATGCATTGGGGAGGCCATTTTTTGAATACTGCAGACTATTTTGGTTGTCCTGCTATAAGAAGGATATTGTTAAACTAGAAAAGGTGCAGAAAAAAATTTACAAGGATGTTGCCAGGGCTTGAGGGTTTGAGTTATAATGAGAGGCTGGATAGGCTGGGACTTTTTCTCCCTGGAGGATAGAAGGCTGAGGGGCGACCTTATAGAGGTTTATAAAGTCATGAGGCGCAGAGAAAAGGTAAATCGCCAAGATCTTTTCCCAAGTGTAGGGGAGTGCAAAATTAGAGGGCATAGGTTTAAGGTGAGAAGGGAACAATTTAAAAGGGACAACTTTTTCACACATAGGGTCATGCGTGTATGGAGCGAGCTGCCAGAAGAAGTGGTAGAGACGAGTACAATTACAACATTAACAGACATTTGGACAGGTGCATGAATAAGAAAAATTTAGAGGGATGTGGGCCAAATGACGCAATGGGATTAATTCAGTTTAGGATACCTGGTCAGCATGGACAAGTTGGGCCGAAGCATCTGTTTCCATACTGTATGACTCTATGGCTGGAATGCTACAAGAATCAGTTCTAGGGCCTCAATAACTTATTATCTATACTTATGACCTGGAGAAGGGGCAGAGTGTACTGTATCTAAACTAGCTAATGATACAAAAGTTGGGGGGAGAGCATGTTTTGGTGATGACATAAGGAATCTGCAAGGGGATTTGGATAGTTTGAGTGAACATGCAAGAACTTGGCAGATGGGATTTCATTTAAGAAAGAGAGAGGTCATGCACTTTAGTAGGAAGAATCAAAAGGTAGACTACTTTCTAAATTGAGGGAGACTCTGACAATATGCAGCACAGAGGGATCTGCATGTTCTTGTGCAAGAAATACAAGTAGTTAGTGGGTATGTGCAGCAAATAATTATGGAATTTTTTCCTTCAGTATTAGGGAGTTGGAGTTGAAAGATACAGAAGTTTTGTTACAACTTTACAAGGTGTGGGTGAAGTCACACCTGGGATATTGCTTTCAGTTTTCAGGTTTGCTGTCATTGGAGATAGTTCAAAAGTGATTCACTCGGCTGATTCCTGCATTGAAGGAGTTCATTTATCAAGAATGTCTTGATGAGTCAGGCCTTTATTCGTCAGAGTGTAGAAGAATGAGGGGTAAAGTCAAAGAAACATACAAGAATCTAGGGAGATTGACAGGATAGTTTGATAGAAGATCCATAGAATCCCTACCGTGTGGAAACAGGCCCTTCGGCCCAACAAGTCCACACTGATCCTCAGAGCATCCCACCCAGACCCATTGCCCAAACCCACCTAATCTACACATCCCTGAACACTATGGTCTATTTAGCATGGCCAATCCACATAGCCCGCACATCTTTGGACTGTGGAAGGAAATCAGAGTATCTGGAGGAAACCCGCACAGACACGAGGGGAATGTGCAAACTCCACACAGGCAGTTGCCCGAGGGTGGAATCGAACCTGGGCCCCTGACACTGAGGCAGCAATGATAACCACTGAGCCACCATGCCACCTCATCTTGTTGAGAAGATATTTCCACCAGTGGACCAATGTCAAACTGATGGGCATCGTTAGTCTCAGAATAACAGTATGTTCATTTAAAACTTAGATGCAAAGGAATTTCTTCTCCCAAAAGATCGTAAATGTCTTAACATTGTCTACCCTAGAAAGTTGTGGAAGCTGGATTACTGGAAGTATTTAGAGAGGAGTTAGATAGATTTTTGAAATATCAAGATCCTGGGCAGTGTTGCCGAACGATGAGACCTTGGGGCACAGGTTCATAGTTCTTTGAAAGCCGAGTCACAGGTAGGCAGAGTAGTGAAGGAGGCATTTGGTGTGCTTGCCTTTATTGGTCAGTGCATTGAGTATCGGAGTTGGGAGGTCATGTTGTGGCTGTACAGGACAGTGGTTAGGCCACTTTTGAAATACTGCATGCAATTCTGGTCTCCCTATTATAGAAAGGACATTGTTAAATCTGAAGGATTGAGAAAAGGTTTACGAGGATGTTGCCAGGGTTGGAAGGTTTGAGTTATAGGGAGAGGCTGAACAGGCTGGGGCTATTTTCCCTGGAGCGTTGGGGGCTGCAGCGTGATCTTTTGAGGTTTATAAAATTATGAAAGGCATTGATTGGGTGAATAGACAGGATCTTTTCCCCAGGTTAGGGGTGTCCAAAGCTAGGGAGCATAGGTTTAGGGTGAGGGGGAAAGGACTCAAGGGGCGACTTTTTCATGCAGAGGGTGATGCATATATGGAATGAGCTGCCAGAACTGGGTGGTGGAAGCTGGTACAATTACAACATTTAAAAGGCATCTGGATGAGTGTATGGATAGAAATGATTTCGAGGGATATGGGCCAAATGCTGGCAAATGGGATGAGATTAGTTTAGGATATCTGGTCAGCATGGACGAGTTGGACCGGAGGGTCTGTTTTCTGTGCTGTACATCTCTTTGACTCTATCAGGAAGTTGAGAGCTACAATGAGGTGACATGAGAGATGAGTTGAGGACAGTGGCAGATTGGCCATGATCTTGTTGAAAGGTAGGGCAGGCCGGAAGTACTGAATGATTCACTCCTGCTCCTCTGTCTTTCATTGTTATTTTTCTCTTTGGTACTGCACACTGGAAGCAGGAATTCATGGTCAGTCATAAAGGATCAAAAGCTCAAGAATCCTTACCCACATCAGACAGCAGAATGCAATACTGCATATTATGAGGGAGGATGGGAGCAAAGGTAAGGAGAGGTCCCAAGGGGCAGTCTCCTGTGGAAAGGAAGTGAAGGGGCAAGTATTATTTTTATATTTCCTGATTAACTGATAGTCTACTTCCAGGAATGTTACCATCAATCCTTCTCAACCCTGCTCCACTCTACTTTAATCCATCTCTTTTCAACACTTCGCACACTGTATGAAAGAACTTCACACTGCTAACTCTGACAAGATGTGGTGAAATTAATAATTAAAGCACTGCATGCTAGACATTAGGAAATCAAGTTTAAAAATAAAAATGAGATTTATAGCACATCAATTTCCAGAATATAATAGCAGTGTGCTTGCTGCTAATGACAGAATGTGTTGCTCATTGAGACTCATGCTCAAGGCAAAATAATCACTCTGACAACACGAAATTTCATCATTGCTTTCAAATCAAGTTAATGCTGGTCACGGTGTAGTGTCTCATCACATATGGAAAATGGTGTGAACACATGCCCCCACCCCAAGGTATATGCTTAATTAAATAATAAACATAATACCTCATTCTCAAAACCAATCTTCTTTAAAATAGCCAACTTTAACCAGGAATGACTGGCACTTGTCTCCTATTGTATCTAAATATGTCTACATTACAAATGCAGAATATGAACTGTAATAAAATATTGTGTTGGCTACTAATGAGAATTTCTTGTCTGAAAATGCAATGCCTGTCCAGTGCTAGCCCGTCTGTATAGCACAATGCATCCAATTATACCAGCAGATGGGAGAAAGGTGGATATGGAGTAGTGACAGTGTTTGAACGTTGGATCTTAAGCACTGCTCCTTTGATAGTTTTGGGATGCTTGGCAATGACTGAACAGTATTGAGTGGTTCCTCAGCTCTATTTTTTGTAACATTGTTAATAGAAAGGAATGGGAAACTAGCAGCGACCACTTCTTTAAATGATGGATTGCAGTGGTCATATTTAGATTGCAACAAAGTCAGTTTATTAGTGGACAATGTTTTAGAGGTTACGAACAGTTGAACAATAACTGACATGAAAAAACCAGTTGCTCCAGCCAGCCTCTCCCAACAACAATGGTGCCTTGTACACCACAATAAACACCCTTCCCAACCCAATGAAAATCCCATAATTCCCTGAGAGGGCAATAAACCCAATTAAAATCCAGGCCTATTGGAAGGAAAGACATTCTTCTCTTTTCCAATTGAGGTGAGTTCAAGTGATCTCTCTGGCTCTGTGCACATGGCTACTTACATTTAACATGATGTTATCTCTGTTAAGCCAGTTACAATTTTTGATTGAAGATGATTCAGGGATTTAGCATCCACCACTTGGGCCAGCATTCCACAGTGCTGTATTCATTAGCAAAAGAATCACTGGTACACTTGAAAGAAGTTACTAAAATCTTGATCAAATCATTGTTGTCTTTCCTTCTCTAAAGTTTAGTGTCCTCTAAGCCTAATTAAGATGCTCAAAATGTGAATTAGTTTCTTCCCAAAGTTTCAATGTCATACATCACGCAAGGAGACCAAAAGCAGATATTACTTTCTGGCTGAGCCCTAACCAAGCTGTGCTTATCCAGACAAGTAAGATGCAACATGTTTAAAACAGATAAAGGTCCTGAGGGGCCTTGACAGGATGGTTATGGAGAGGATGTTTATTCTCATGGGAGAATCTATAACTACTGGTCGCTGTTTAAATGTACAGACTGTCCGTTTAAAATAGAGATCAGGAGAAAATTCTTTCTCACAGAGGATTGAGAGTCTTCAGAACTCTCTTCCTGAAAAGATGGTGGAAACAAAATTTTTGATTACTTTTAAGGAGGAGGTGGATAGATTCTAACAAGCAAGGGGGTAGAATGTTATCAGGAATGGATGGATATGTGGATTTGTGGTTACAGTAGGATCATCCATTACATTATTAAATGGTGAAGCAGGCTCAGTGGATCAAATGGACTACTGCTGCTTCATGTTATATGTTCATATTTTCACAAACTGTTTTCTGAAATACAGTTCATCTTCATTTTCCTTTGTCCTGTTTATGTATTTTTTTTTTTAACAATTGGATAATTTGCAATGTGACTTTAATTTCACTATATGGAACTTCCACTGAGTTTCAGTGTCTTTGCATCAATTTCAGCTCAGACTGATTCTTGTATATATTTTATACATTGATGGTTTCATAGCCTTGGCTCAACCTGGTCAAGTGACCATTATGGTCATCTTAAGCCAGTCTTTTCCATATTAAAAAACAATTTTAATCCATTAACATTCACAGGTAATAACATCAAAGGATGGGAGTTTAAAATGAAAAGGACCATTTTAACCGTTATCGTAACAACTCTCCGTGATGATAAATGAATGCAAAGAATTTCCCCCATTTTTGGCAACGGTGAGCATTCCATTCAAATGTTGGTATGAAATAATAATACAAAGATATGATAACAACATACATATTCTGCATTCATTCTCTTCATCCTAACCTGAGTTCACAAGCTTCTTGAACAATAGTAGCTAGATTTGTTGACCAGGCTGCACTACCTTTCTGAGTTTTAATCCTTCACTGCTGAATTCTACAATCCATGTACTGGCACTTTTACAAATTTGATTTCTAGGAGTTCAGTGAGATATAACCAAATGTTTCCCATTTGCAGAGTGTTTGTGCTTGTGTTGAGCACTTTTTTTCTGTTTTTGGATGTTACATCAACCTAATTGGACTGGTTGAGGTTTGAAGTTTTGCCATTTGTTTTATCTCCCAGTGAGTAACTCGGTATTTAATTCACTGGTCTGCCCCTGGTGGTTTCTACCAGTGGTTTCTGCTGTGGGGTATATTCCTTTCCTTTTTCCCTTTGTTTTGGAGTAGATTTTCCCCAAACCTGTTCTGCTTTTCCTTGAGCATCGCTACCCTCAGGTGAATGTTCATCTTTTGCCAAGCTTCCCTGTGGCTCGTCCACTAAATGAGGCTGCATGATAATTTCTTCTGGCCTGAGAACTCTTTGAGTCCTCCTGTAATCCTGCTACGTAGGTATCCATTAACTAGGTCTCTTGTTCTTCCTGTCAACTTTTGTCCTCTTCCCTTGCCCATTGTTGCACTCTTTTGTAACAATTGGCCTAACTCCTTCAGATTCTGACCTGATTCTTTCTGATGCTGCTACTTAGTCCTCATCCCAGATTAATTGAAGTGACCCTTGCTTAGCTGCCCCAAATCTCAATGGTTTTACATCTCCAAATAGGGCTTCTGAATCTTTCTTACTTTTTGACTTTGCTTCACTTCCCACTGGTTTAATTTAGAGGGTTTACTTTTCATAAACAGACAAAATCAGCTTGGCAGTTTGCTCATTGCAAGCTTTCCTCCAGTGCAGCTTGTTTGTGGCAAACTTCCCTCCAAATCAGCCAGATAAGACATGACCTCTCCAAGCCAGTCTTTGTTCCAAACAGCCCCTGCAGGTTCTACGGCAAACCAAGCAGTTAAAAGACTGTTAAAACAATTTCTAGTGTCCATAGTGAATTTTCAGTGGCTTCTTTTATAGAAGCCACTTCAATTACATACGCAAAACTTGAAATAAGTTCATCTAGTTACAATCTTTCCAAACCCAACTTCTCTAAGTAAGATTAAAGTATCTCAGTTACACATTGCGTTTTTTCTTTGCGAGTTATATCATTATGTTCCATGAAAGCTTTAAGCATCAAATGTAAACAACTTGAGCTTTAACATTGCAAATCCAAGAAAACATCCTGGCTTTTGATGGAACAACAATATTTAGTCTAATCAAATTCTTTCATTTATCTTTTGGAACTAACCAGCAGAGACCTGAATTAGAACAATGCATTCCTACACATTAAAATATCAAGGAAAATAGAAATAATGCAGGAGGATAGCCTGACATGATAGATCAGTCATGGTCCCATTGAATGTCAGAATTGACTCTTCCTTTTTCTTAGATTCTTATTTAAACCCAGGCCTAACTCAATCTGGCCAATCTCTGCCCATGTACCCTATGTTGAAAGCGATGAAAGGTGTTTTAGGAAGTGGTAACAAACAACACCCAATCACCATTAACATGCTCACTAATATTCAATTGGTAGAATGGTTAAAAAGAATTAGAAGAGTATTCATGAAGCTCGATGAGTTGCCGATGTTGATGGATCCCACCAAGCAGCCCAATAAACAAAAGGCTAAACCCACTCAAGTGGTCAGCAAGACCCAAGACCACATGGCATTATTTGCAGCCATTTAATTGACTGCCATCAGCAATGTTGTCCATATTAACCTGCCCCTTTAAGAGCTATTGATCGACAACGGTCCTGCAGGTTTTGCAGGGCCATGGCTAGTGATGGCTACTTCTGCGATGCATCTGGAGGAAGTGGGTGAATAAATAACCATCTGTCCTCACAGCCAGGTAAGTGGCGTCAGGGCTGCGAATGGGTACAAGTCCCAACCAAAATAAGGGATGTGTATTTGGTGAGGGCAGGCAGTGTCATTTTGGTGAAGGTGACAACTGTTGATGGGGTGGGGGGAGGGGGCAGAGAACTGCATGAGCTGAAAGGTTTCCAAAAGTGGCCCCACCTTGACAGTCTTCCTGCTTGTGCTCAAAGGCCTCATAAAAATCACCCCCACATTATAGCATTTTATTTTCATTTTATTTCTCAAATTTGTCTAATAGAAATATTGATTACAATTGGCAGTCCTCTTTTGGCTTGAGTTGGCACACCATCCGTTTTCCATGCAAAAGCAATATGTCACAAATGCTAAAATAAATGTTCAAACATTTTTGATTTTGTGTAAAAGATTTGAAAACTGATCTCTAACCTTGACATTTATTTCAACTGAAGGAAGATGACATGAAGTCAGCTCATAATTCAAGTCACAGAGCTAATTTCTCTGAGCCCTCCAGAAGCTACTACGATTATCCAGTCGATAATTAGAATGATCGCACTTCAACAACCAACTCATTACATTCCTCCAATTCTTATGAATTCTCATCCCAAGTTTCTAACAAACATTTGAAAATGAACAAGTGCTGAGCTGGTCCAACATTTACTCAGGGATTAGCTGCATTTCCTAACGCATAACTATTTATTGGAAATTAGGTATAAACTTGAATTGCTGTCTTGCATTGATTTGGGCAATTCACACGTAAGAGAGTGGCAGTAGACTTATAAGTCAAGTTACTACTTCATGCTTGGGAAACCTAAAATGTTGTAAACTGAATCCATTTGGTAGACTTGCTTCTACTGTTGTCTTTCTGCCTAGAGATCTATAGGGCCTTCTTAGTCCAGTGCAGTAGACAAAATCCACCGAGTAATCTAATGAGAATAGAACATACAGTACAGCACAGTACAGGCCCTTCGGCCCACGATGTTGCGCCAAACTTTTACCGTAAACCTTTGGTCTATCTAACCTCCACCTCTACCTTATACTATCATCCATATGCCTGTCTAATAGCTGCTTAAATGTCCCTAATGAGACAGACTCCACTACCCTCTCCGGCAATGCATTCCACAAATAGGTTTGTGTGCTAAACAAAATATGGTTTATTGGATGTTAGCAATCAGCATTACAAGTTACATTGGTATGGTAGATGTCATTCCAAGATTATGAGAGAGATTTCAATGTTTGGATTTACTCCCTTGAGATCCAAAGCTGTTACCCACCGAGACCATATGGCATCATCATATAAAGCAGTGCTTAATGTACTCCTCAGCATTAATTGTTTCAGCATTTTACATCCTCATATAACACAAGTATTGAGTAATAAACCACCAGTAGCAGCTTTTTGTCTTGTCTGCTTGTATTCAAATTGGATGCAGTATAATTTCAGCCTCACAAGAAGAGCCAACTTATGTATTCATAATGTTCTCAGAGCTTTGTAACCTTACTCTTCAATCCTTCTTTATGAAATTACTTAGAAAGCAATTACTTCCAACTGGGATGATGCAGAGAACCAAGATTGGCTCATAGTATTGTCGGGCTTTGGGATTTTTGAATAATTTTTTCAAATTATGTTGAAGTGCTATTTAGTATCTACAGCACATTGGAGGGCCATTTGGCCCAACAGATTCCTGCTAGTGTTTATGCTCTGCCCTAGCCTTCTTCATGTAACTTAATTAGTATGTCTTTCTATTCATTTTCCCTCATGTGTTTACCCAATTCCCCTTTAATGTATCTAATTCATTCAAACATTTTGTTGGTTATGAGTTCCACATTCTAATCCAATTCTTCCAAAACCTTTTCTCACAGCGACACTATGTTGAGGCTTGAAAATTTTCATAACCCCTGTTATGATCCCAGCTGATATTATTATGAAAATCTGATCCCAGATTGAAAACTGATTTATAGATCATATTTGTTTCTTTTTGGTTTCAACAAGGTGGCCTTCCAGCATAATATAATCACACAAATATGCAGATTTGATTTTAACAATAAAACAAAAGTTTATATACAAAAGGAATGAGAGTAAATTGGAATAATCCAAATTATTTACGTACATTTCAAAATTCAGTTTTTGGCAATCCCATTATTCCCAAGTGCTCTGTTACAATACTCGCACCAGAAAGAACTCCCTTCTCTATCAGGCATAGGGTTTGACTTAGTTTTGGCTTCTATAGCTTGGTCTCAAGAATCTGATCACCACTTCTTTGAATCTTCATACAACTGAGCTTTTATAGTTTCAAATAACCTCTTTAGAGTTTTAACCAAACATTTCTGGACTGGGGAATTTTAAAACAAAAGTCCTTACACTGAGGTAGTCTATTTCTTAACAGTTCAAAAATGTCTCCTAATTTAGTAACAACTGTTTTGTATCTAAACTCTAAGACATCAACAAAACTGACACCAGGGTAGCTTTCTTCAAGCTATAGTTTACCCCTTAATCCCAAAATAAATCTTTCAACCCTTCTAACTGAAGCCTAATGTACTACTGTTTACTCTGTATGCTTGTAAAACTCAAATAATAAAACAAAACCTTATTCCTCTTCAGGAAGTCTAAGTCTCACACTCATTCTCAGTCTCACTCACTCTTTCTCTTAAAAGTTAATCATTAAACACCTTCATAGACACAAACCAAGCCCACATATCTCTCGTTCAAAAGCCAAAATCTAAAATAGATGACACTGCAATGTGTATAAGTCACACATCACACATGACTATCCTCAATGGAAAACGTAAGAAGGGGGTGGAGAAGTTAGTCACAGTGAGACTGGAAAGGGGGTAAGGCAGAGAATGGCATGGTTTGAGACCATTGAGGGGGAGGCAAAATGTTTCATTTCCAGAAGATTTAAAAAAAAATTCTTATCTAAGTTTCTTTTCAACAGGACGCAGGACTCAAAGATGAGTTTGGGCAGCCTTTTTGTTTAACTCTGCTCAGGGTTTTATAAAACAAATAGCATTTGCACAAGAACTTGCAGACTGCAGGTTCTGATGTTGTAATTTAAGGCCAGTGTGTGGGCCATGAAATGGAATAACCAGCAAGATCATCATCAACAGAATACCAAAGGCAGACTTAAATAATTTATCAGTGCATAGGTGCAGAACCAACTTGTCACTGTCCTGAATTCAGTCATCAGCAGCATAATGTAGATGTGCTGGCTTTCTGCTGGGGTATATGACATGATATTGGTTATAATTTAAACTGCAACATTAGTCATTGAAGAACAAGTCTGTGTGTTTGAGAGTTGAAATCTTTGAGCATCAGTCACATCTTCATGGTTATTTTGGCAACCACATTAGCAAAACAAACGTAAAAATGTAAATACTTCAAAATATCTTTAATCAATCATTTCAGTTCCTAATTGAGATAAGTTAATTTATCAGAAAGTGTTGTTACTTGAGTGGTGATGCAAATATATGAATCTCTCTGTAGAAAAGTCAAAACAACAAACACATGTCTACAGCTATGATCTTAACCAGAGGCCAAAATGAATAATACAAATTGTATTGCTTTAACTAGAGCACTGAACAGTTCAGATCAATGAAGGCAGCTCATAAAGTAGAGCAAAGCCAGGAACAAGTTAGCACAGGATCGAGAGGAGATCCCATGGCTCCAACTTGCCTCAACATTTAATCTAATTCAAACTATTAAAACCAGAGTCAGAATGAAATCAAGAATATTAACTGAGACACACAACAACCAGTGCAATTAGCTCTGATAGCCATTTACTAATGTTAGGAATAAGGTGATTGAAGCAAATTCAAATGTTTTATGAAAACAGGGTTTAGATATAGTGGCCCTATAATTTGCATTAAAATACTTGCTTGGAATAATTAAACTGGACAAACTCGTGGTGGTGGTGGGGTTAGGCCTTTTTTAAAAGGTCGTGTGAAATTTGAATTGCCACATACTTGTTTGAGTGAAATATCTCAGTCAGAGCTATTCTGTGGTATATAATAGAACATCCTAGAGGGAATCCTGCCAAGCTGCCATTCAAGTTATGAACTGTCTTAGGATACTTTGAAGAACTCTGGAGATGGATAGTTCAATTCTTTTTTAGACAGAAAATTCATTTTAGCCACAGTATGTGACACCCATTTCAAGGCATGCCTGAATAACTTGAAATATTAGTCTCCAAACTGATCAGGGAGGTCTGCGCTAAGAAAAAACTTAAATACATTGCACCTGAGCATGAATCTAAATAAATAAAGACTTATACTTCAGTCTGTAAGACAAGGACTCCTTTTATTACAAGATTGGTGCAATTTTCTTTTGATGCAATTAAAAGAAAGTAAAGCTCCATCTTATTAAACTTAACATGAAGTAGCATTGCAGTCCCATTTTTATCATGTCAATTGTCTGAAGTGTACAGTAGCATTGCTGATGAGTCATTGACAAACAGCACAAAGCAAAGCCACAGGCATACTGTAATCATTTCTCACTGACAGATTGTGTTGTTTGTATCCAAATGTGGTTCAAACTAATAGGAATTCTAAATGCATAGCTGAACCTTTTGTTCCATTTGTGTCTGTGACAATGTTTGCTGTCTCATCTAGACAGAAACCAGTTTTGTCATGTTTGGTGATTAGTGCAATATTAACATATTGTTCAGGTCACACTGAGCCACAAACTGACCATAAATGTCAGTTCAAGATCAAAGATATGATGGGATGGCACTCTAGAAACCAGGACTTTTCAATGGCTCACGGACTGGCTGGCCGATCAATAAAAAAGCAAGGGCACACCATTAACAAAAGATGTTTTACACTTGAGAGGAGTTGGAAAAAAAAGCAAGAAGCCCAGATTTACCAATTCAGAGGCTCTGAGCGAACAGTACAGATGGTTACCACAGCTAAATGCACTGGTTGCTATGTGTCTCAAATAATATTCTTGATTTCATTCTGACTCTGATTTGAATAGGTTTGAATCAGATTAATATTGAGGCACCTTGTAGTCATGGGATCTCCTCTAGATCTTGTACTTACTAACATTTTGATGATTTCCACCATTCATAATTCTGATACATCAATGATATGTTCATGATCTTTAAATCTGCTGCTACATGCAAAGATTCCTTATGTAAGCAGTCTGCAGGTTCTGTCCCTGAGTCTCTTCACAAGTTGATCATACATAGAGTCATAGAGACGTACAGCACAGAAACAGAATTGTACCAAATTGTACCAGCCTCCACCACCTCATCTGGCAGCTCATTCCATACAAGCAGCACCCTCTGCATGAAAAAGTTGCCCCTTAGGTCTCTTTTAAATCTTTCCCCTCTCACCTTAAACCTATACCCTCTAGTTTCAGCTGCCCCTACCCTGGGGAAAAGACCTTGGCTATACCCTATCCATGCCCCTTATGATTTTATAAACTTATATAACTTCAGCCTCCGATGCTCCAGGAAAAATAGCCCCAGCCTATTCAACCTCTCCTTGTTGCTCAAACCCTCCACTCTGGCAACATGTTTGTAAATCTTTTCTGAATCCTTTCAAGTTTCACAACATACTTCCTACAGCAGGGAGACCAGAATTGAAACCGGTATTGCAAAAGTGGTCTAACCAATGTCCTGTACAGCAGCAACTTGACCTCCCAGTGCCTATACGCTATACACTAACCAATAAAGGCAAGCATACCAAACGCCTTCTTCACTACCCTGTCTATCTGCGATTCCACGTTCAAGGAACTATGAACCTGCACCCTAGGCGTCTTTGTTCAGCAACACTCCTCAGGACCTTAATATTAAATGTATAAGTCCTGCCATGATTTGCCGTACCAAAATGCAGCACCTCCCATTTAAACTTCATCTGCCATTCCTCGGTCCGTTGCCCTATCTGATCAAGGTCCCATAGTACTCTGAGGTAACCTTCTTCACTGTCCACTACACCACCAATTTTAGTGTCATCTGCAAACTTACTAACCATATCTCCTAAATTCACATCCAAATCATTTATATAAATAACAAAAAGCAGTGGACCCAGCATTGATCCTTGCGGCACACAGCTGGCCACAGGCTTTCAGTCCGAAAAGCAACCCATCACCACCACCTTCTGTCTCCTACATTCAAACCAATTTTGTATCGAAATGGCTAGCTCTCCCTGTATCCTCTGTGATCTAATCTTGCTAATTAGTATAGAATGTAACACAGAACAATGTAAAGGAGCTACTCGTGAGTACAGGAAATGTTAATATATTGGATATTTGAAGTTGCACCCTGCATGGGATCACATTTGTAAGATGGTGCATTCATAAGTCAGATGTTCGTGAATCAGGTAGCATCAGTACACTGTACTGCATCTAGCTGAAGGTTTAGCAAGCTATTTGTAGCAGCAGTGTGTACTATCTACAAGATGCACTGCAGAAATTCACCAAAGATCCTCAGACAGCACCTTCCAAACCCACAACCACTTCCATCTAGAAGGACATGGGCAGCAGAAACATGGGAACACCATCACCTCCAAGTTCCTTTCCAAGTCACTCACCATCCTGATTTGGAAATATATCACCGGTCCTTCACTGGGTCAAAATCCTGGAATTCCCTCCCTAATAGCATTGTGGGTCAACTTGCAGCAGGAGGAATGCAGCGGTTCAAGAAGGCAGCTCACCACCACCTTCTCAAGGGCACCTAGGGATGGGCAAGAAATGCTGGCCAGTCAGTGACGCACACATTCCACGAAGTGAATAGAAAAAAAAAATTTCATGCTGCTATATCTAGAGGTGATCTGAGTGATATGTTCAACTAATAGTATGCTGCATTTGGTCAAAAATAATGTTTTACCTACCATACAATTGAGCAAGGTCATGTATGAATCTTATTATAGGTGTGATGCCAGGTTCCAGGCCCTATGTTTCAATGATTCGTTGATCAATCAAACAACACGTTCCTCTGCGTATTCTTAATAGGCACAATACAGACCATACTCAACCAGACTGTGCTTGCAAAACCCAAAGCAAAATGTATAAAGTTGGAATCACATTTAAACCAAACCAGGTAAAGGAGACAGGCACGGATTTCTGTGTGAAGAGTGTTGCTCTTTGTAGACATTGTCTGTTATCTTACTGAATGGCTTTAAAATGCTGACAGTATGTTTCCCCTCATGAAAAAGGCTTGGACCAGAGGACATAATCTCAAGATAAAGAGATGCCAATTTAAGACTGAGGTGAGGAGGAGTATATTTTATCAGAGGATTGAGAGTCTTTGGAACTCTTCACCACAGAGAGCTGAGGGGGCAGAGTCCTTGTGTATATTTAAGGCTGAGATAGATAGATGCTTGATCAGTTGGGGAATCGAGAAAAGCAGGGGAAGGGTAGGAAAGCAGACATGAGGAATGTCAGATTAGCCATGATCTTATTGAATGGCAGAGCAGGCTTGAAGGGCCAAATAGCCTACTCCTGTTCTTATTTTTTATGGTCTCATTGTCTTTAATCTCCTGAATTTCCATCATGGAAGACAGCTACTCTGTTGAACTAAATATTTTCTTCCTTCTTGTATCCTGGATTTCTAGATCAAACAATTGCTTTCTAATTGGAAGAGGCAATCTCTCACTCACATACGTGGTCTCAATTGATTCTTTATTCTGTTTGGATTTCAACAGGAGACTGGAAAACTCAATGAAGTCTTCTGTTCATTCCCTCTTCACTGATTGGTCAATAATGGTTTGGTCATTGACAGTGTCTGGATAGCTGTTTGCTTTGGGCCCGGTAATTCTCTGGAGTGTTATCAATTCCTCAAATTCTTTTGATGAAGGCAAGGTCAAGACACTCATTAGGGTCAATAGTGAAGTTTGTCGATTGGAAGCGGTGCTCACAATTCTACTCTCCCATTGTAATTCTTGTAGTTTAACCTCTGTAATCTTTTCTCAGACACTCCACCTGGGCAAAATCAAAAGGATGTTCATTGACGGAGACAATTCTGGCTCAACTGCATTTATTGATGTCCCTACATATACTTCAGGTGTTGCCTTTCTAATGGGGGTTTCTTGTCTGTTGCGGGTATCCTCTCTGATGGCAGTTGATGTTCTACTGTGTAAACTTCTTTATATATGTGACCATCAGCATTGCCACTGTTCTGAAACCACGTCTTGTTCCTGCACATCTTCTAGAAATGACTACAGTTTTACAAATGTGCATTCCTGGACAATCTATGAAAATGGTGAGTACATGCCAATCAATTTAACATTCCACAGTCGTAAGATGCCAGCAGATTTATAATCATCATTTATCCAAATATTAAAACTGTTCTGAAATGTAGAAAACATAGTCCTGGCTATATTTGTGCATGCTTTACAATAGATCTACAATGTTGACTGCTCAGTTTTACACATGTAGGTTTTGCCAACTGTATCCTAAGCATCAAAAATAATTTCAATAAATGTTACATAATATCCTTCTAAAACAGCTTGTTTCTAGAAACTAACAATAATGTCTAAATGGAAATGTACATTTCCAACTTTTACATTCTAATGTCTTGTACCCAATTGAGGAATATCAGTGAGAGGGCTCATACCAGCATTCAAGACCTAAAAGGAAACAAGGGAACTAACAGAATTGATCTTGACAAGACCAATAATGAAAGAAATATCAGATTATTTGCTTTCCTTGCCTTGTGCCTTTGTGCAGAAAGAAGTTTATTCTTTAAGATCTAAAATACTTTGAAGACAATGTGGTTGTACCTGTGTCTTGATTCAGAGTTTCCAGGAACAGATGTTGCTCAACTAAGCAGACTTTCAAATAAGTCTGTTTTAGCTGAAAGAAGAAAAGTCTTGCAGCAGGATTCAGCTCTGGAGATTTCAGTGCCATAGGGAAAAAGATTGATTTTATTTTATGCAAGGGCTCTTAAGAAAGGTGCAGAAAGTGTGCTCTTTGAATCTAGGTTGTGAATGCACAAGATGAAAGCGAGTGTTTTTAAATAAACATGCTCAGGGAAAAAAAAATCCAACTGATGTACAGGTTGGAATAAATAAAACATTGAAGAGAGGGAAAAGAGGAATGAGAAATGTCTCAAACCAATTTTCATCTTGCTTTCCCACCTCGTGAGAATTTCGAAGCTTCCCGAAAAGCTTTTAAACCTTCACAGAAATCACTCATGACCTTGCAGCTATGAGTTCCTGAGGCAGTTTGATGACTAAAAACAGACTTTTTTTTTCAGAATTCTAAACTGTCTCATTTACTTTCACATTATTTGCATGGCATTGGATTATTTCCACAAATCCTGCATCAGGTTGTGTGTATAAGATTGCACAAACCACATTCTGTAAACATAATTATGGATATGGGAAATCCAGAAAGTGCCAGAAGTAAAAATCAGATCCGTGTCTGAAAAAGAGGAAGGATGGGTTGTACCTTCGAACAAACTATTTATGGGGGAAAATGTATGATTGACTAAAACAGGGAGAGGGGTTGAATGGCATTTGGTAGAATCAGACATGCAATGTGGCAAATCAAGTTTCAAAATGCCGGGCAGAAATGCAAAACATGTTACAAGTTAGTCTTACTCGCTGATAAATTAAGTGCAGTAATTCACAGTTAGAGTTTTGTTCAATATAATCAATACATGACTACCTGCCTGAAGCTTTATAATCACTCACATCCTACTCCTGTGATGTTGGAATCATAATATATTGATCCACACTGGCGTCTAAAGCTGCTATACCAATATTAGAACAGACTCTTTGGAATGAGGAAAATGGCAGTCTAATCTACAAGGCAACAACATACAATGATTTTGCCATCGATTTAACTCCAAGCATGTTTTGGGTTAGTCGGTAACAATGTAAGTTATAATCTCACCTACTGATATAAGCATTAGGGCCAGGCAATTTTAACTCCAGAGTCTCAATTTAATTATCCTAACCAGCTTTCTACTGCGCCCACGTAGGAAGTGGTGGAAAAAGCTCATGACAGGACTAGGGTTGGAGCTCAGTTGTCTCCACAAGCTAAACAAAATCAAGTCCCATGACCATTCCATGAGTATATTGCTTTGTTGAAGGAGATATGTTAGTTCGTGCCTCAAAAGATCAAAGTTATCCCTGTAGGGTCTGGAAGAATGTAAAAGAACATTGAACTGTTCCTTGCCCTGGTTCTGTTTACGCCTTCAACTGTCAGTAAAACCACAGCAGCTTCATTGCTCAGGCCATCATGCAAAATTAAACCAAACAAAAACAGAAATTGCTGGGATAATTCAATAGGTCTGGCAGTATCAGAGGAAAGAGAAACAGTTGGCATTGAGTCCAGTGACATTTCTACAAAACCGAATTTAAACTTTTGGTTTTATTTGTTTCAGATCTCCAGTGCCTGCAGTTATTGGTTTTATTTTAGCACTTAAAATTATACACAGGAATGCATTCAGAATGCAACATGCTGTGGGATAGGACAGGACTGCAGATGGAAAATCCATTGTGAAGAGAAAGTTTAGCATTTTTACAGTCACACACACAACTAATCAACCAACTGATCAGATCTAAACTCTGCAGTATTGTCACATCCAGTTGTGAATGATAGTGGACAATGAATCAACTCACCAGAGGAGCAGGCTTTACAAATAGCCCCATCCTCAATGATATGGGATCCCAGCACTTCAGTGCAAAACATAAGGCTGAAACATTTGTTACAATCTTCAGCTAGAAGTATTGAGTGGATGATCCATCTTAGCCTCCTCTGGAGATCCCTCACATTCCAGATGGTAGCGTTCACCCATTTTGATTAATTCAAAGTAATATCAAGCAATGGCAGGATGCATTCAATACTGCAATGGCTGACAACATGGTAATAGTGTTGAAAATATATGCTCCTGAACCTGCCTTACCCTCGCCAAGGCTATTCCAGGACAGCAACAACACTAACTCTATCAACAACATGGAAAATTGCCCAGTCATATTCTTGATACAAAAAGCAGGACAAATCCAACATGTCCATCAGTCTACTCTCCATTATCAGTAAAGAACACTTGCTTAGCAATTACTTGTTCATAGTTTGAGTTCTGCAAGATTCCACTCAACTCCTGACTTCAGCACAGCTTTGGTTCAAGCCTGGATGAAAGAGCTGAATTCAATCCAAGCAATGACCATGTCCAAAAAGAAAGAATCTTAGTTTTGCGCGTTAATGTTTAATCACATTATCATCACTGAATTCCCTACTGTTAACATCCTGAGGTTTACCATTGATAAGAAACTGGATTAGTCAGATAAATACTGTGATTACAATGGCAACTCAAAGGTTATTCAGGAATCCTGCAGTAAGTAACTCATGTCCTGACTCCCCAGAGCCTGTCTACAATCTACAAGACACAAGTGAGTATGTTGGAATACTCCACGCTTGCCTGGATAAGTACAATTCCAACAACACTTAAGAAGATTGATGCCATACAGGACAGAACAGCCTGCTTGATTGGCACCATACCAACAAACATTCACTCCCTCCACCACTGACACGCAGCAGCAGTAGGGTCTATCATTTACACTACAGAAATCCAATAAGGGTCTTTTGGCAGCACTTTCCAAACCCACAAGGGCAACAGGGAACACCGCCACCAACAAGTTCCCCTCCAAGGCACCCACTATCTGACTTGGAAATATATCACTGTTCCTTCAGTGTTGTTATGTTACAATCTTGGAACTCCTTCCCTAAGAGCATTGTGGCTGTAGCTATACCAAATGGACTGCAGCAGGTTAAGAAGGCAGCTCACCACTGCCTTCTCAAGGGCAACTGGGAATGACAAGTGAAAGCTGGCTCAGTCAGTGACGCCTGCATTCCAGGAGAGAGTTATAAAATTGGCATCCACTTGCAATGCGTACAGGGTACTAAGGGTTCAAATGGTGGTGCATCACGTCTCATTTTAGAGCAGGATTGTGTGCCACCTTCATCTGCGAGGTATGGCACCAATTACTGTTTTGAGACATTTAATCCGTTCCCATTCTTTCTATTGTCACTGTAGGTCATTTCCAGCCAGACTTCCATGGCTGCCTTCCTAAGAAGGCAAAGCTTGATATGGAAGATTAGGACTGATGGCACACCCAAGGCCAGCAGCAAGCTGCCACGTAAATGAAAAATACTCAGCGCAGGGAGAGGCTGCAGGCACAGGGTCCCTCAGGATGCATGATTTCTGCAGGAGTCCCAGTGGTAAAGAGCTGGATGCTGAGTACGTGGGGGAATGGCAGCAGTCTTCCAAAGATAAGGTTGAGGACATTGACTCAGCTGTGTCAGTTGCTTGAAGCTAAACAGGATCTGATTAATACTCAGCTCCGGGAGATGAGAGTTCAGTGCAGCAGGCCACCGTGAACTGTAGAATAGTGGTTGGCCTTGATGCCAACATTTGGCTTGCATTGTGGGAGCAAACTGCAGCCACTCTTCATTTTGTTTGCATTCACTTTAGCTAACAACCTTTGTGTTTAGAAGTGCTGCCTAACATCTCTTCTGAGCAGTGTGGCCCTATTTCGTAGACTATGCCTCATAATTCTAGAATCATCAACCAACAAAAATAGTTTATCTGACATTTCCTGTTACTATCTTGAAGACATCGATCAGATCACCCTTTAACCTTCTAAATTCTAGCACAAATGTACATTCAGAAAGAAGGGCCTGGCCTGTTTGAAGCAGTGTCATTGTCAACTGTTCAGCAGATCAGGCTGAAATTTGGAATCGTGTGTTCCTCGGGCTTTCCATTGTGAAAGTAACTTGGGCAAGTTTAGCTGGCAAATAAGAAAAAAAGTTGCATGATTCCAAATTAATCCTATTTTTTTCATTGTTTTGCATATGGAGGTTGAAGAAGAAAACATTTTTAATTGCTGGAAATCTAAAACAAAAACAGAAATACTATGAGTAGACAACAAGTTTGCCAATATCCTGAAGAGAAAAGGAGCAAAATAAGCTTTTGGGGTATGTACCGTTCATCAAAATGAAAACCTAAAATATGAACTGAAGTTTAGACTGCTTAATCTGTCTGACATCTTTAGTTTTGAATTGTGAGGGATGTAGTCATCTAATTGCTGCAGAAAATGAGGCTCTCAAATCAACAGTCAAGTTAAAACTTTTTCTCATGACTTATTCTAAGAAATGAATAATTAAAATTCTTGGACTTTAAGCATTGAATGCAACAGAAAAGAAAGAACATCAATTGGTCCCTGAGGATTCCATTTAAACTATCTATTATAATTCCACTTTCCTGCTCATTTCACATATCCTGAAATATTTCTCTTTGGTATGCAACTATCTCAGCCCCTTATCAAGTAATTTAGGTTTTACCAATTGTTTGTGGCTGAGAACCACCCGTTGTCTCAAAATAACTTTTTAATAACTTCCTTTTAACTTATTTCCTCCACGAAATAAGTTAGTGCTTCTTACTACTGTGTCATTAATGCGCAGTGCATCAGGATTGACTAATATTGACCAGTATTGTTATAAGAACATTGGGAATGCATTCCTGGAATGCATTCAAGATAATCTGCTACATCTTTGTTTTCTCAAGAAATCATCTAATTAATTGATAACCTTGTTATGAAGGAGCCTGTATACTTGAACAGAATTCAACAGATTTTGAGGAAAGACAAATTTAAGTTTTAGCATCTACAGACTATTGCAAACACAAGATCTTAAGCAATCAACATTAAGAGCCCACCCATTTGCTCAACCACTATGTATAAGCTCCTCGTTCACCTGTTTCAGTCATTGCTTCAGTTGATAAGTAGGGTGCACTGCCCAAAGCATTGGCACCCATTGGTTCTTCACATTCACAGTCAGAGGCCAAGGGGTAGGCCACTTAGAAATCAGATGAGGACAAATTTCTTCACCCAGAAAGTTGTGAGCCTATGGAATTATCTGCCACAGAAAGCAATTGAGGCCAAAGCATTGCATGTTTTCAAGAAGGGGTTAGATATGGTTCTTTGGGCTAAAAGGTATGAGGAGAAAGTGGGAAAAACGTACTGAGTTGAATGATCAGCCATGATCATATAGAAAGGCAGAGCAGGCTCGCAGAGTCAAACAGCATATTCCTGCTCCCATTTTCTTTGTTTCTTCCAAGAACTATTTTAATATAACAATTGCTCTGATTTTCGGAACAAAAGACTACATGGTGTAAATGTAAATTTGTCCTCCGCATTGTTAATGCTATCACTTTGAAAACTTTCCTGCAGCTTTTAATGATAAACTTTATAAATATTTCATATTACTACGCAATAGAAAACATTTCTGAATGGAACTGGAATAATCTTCTGAAATGCTGCTTTAATTAAGAAAGAGTAACTTGATCCATAGAAATCCTTAAATACTTTTAAAGATGGATCTTATTAGAGGAAAAAATTGCTGCAATATTTCTTCCCTATAGCTTTGCTTCATGTGGCTCTGTTGTGCCTAATTGAACCAATAAAAATGCAAAGGACTTAAAAATAAGAAAAAAAATGGAGCAGGACAGTGGCCTAGTGATTAGCACTGCTACCTCACAGCACCAGGGACCCGAGTTCAATTTCAGCCTCAGGTGACTGTCTGTGGAGTTTGCATGTTCTCCCCGTGTCTGCATGGGTTTCTGTTGGGTGCTCTGATTTCCTCCCACAGTCCAAAGTTGTGCACATTAGGTGGATTGGCCATGCTAAATTGTCCACAGTGTTCAGGGATGTGCAGGTTATGTGTGTTAGCTATGGGAAATACGGGGATAGGGTTAGGGGATGGGTCTGGGTGGGATGGCCTTCAGAAGGTCTGTGTGGATTTGTTAGGCCGAATGGCCTGTTTCCACACTGTGAGGATTCTATTCTATGATATTTTTGTATGTAGTTCAAGAGTCAGTTGTTAAGACATAGCTAACATCTTCTGTCTAAACAACCAACCTCTTAAATATGAGGGATCTTGCTTCCCAGCATACTTAAAATCAAGTTAAAAGATTGTAGACAGACAATGTCAAGCATTTAAAGAATTGATTCACAACTTTTAATGATCATATATATTCCCTTAATGAATAAAAACCCAAAAGGGAAAATAGGACAACTGTTACTAATCAGTTAAAGATTGTATTAAATTAAAGGGAAAGGCTTACAATGTTGAGGAAAAGAGTAATAACACTGAGGATTAGGAGGATTTAAACATTCAGCAAAGGATGACAAAGAAGTGGATAAAGAAATAGAAAAGAGGATGCAAGAGCAAATCAGCAGGAGACATAAAACAGATTGTTAAATCTTCTACTGGCATGTGTAAAGGAAAAGATTAGCAACAATGAATATGAGTACCACATTGGTAGAGACAAGACATATTACGGTAGAGAATAAGGAAATGGTGGAGATAATAAATAAATATTTTGTATATTTCTTCACAGTCTAAGTCTAAATGTTACTAAAAAAAACAATGAAAACGAGGATTTTCGGGGTATTTGTATTTTTAAAGATATAGTATTCAGAAAATTAGTAGGACCTAATTGGCAAAACAAAATTCCTAGACCAAACAGCATACATCCTGGAGTTTTGTTTTAAAGTGACTGCAGAGATAATGAAAACATTTCTGCGATCTTCCAGAATTCTCCAAATTCTTAGGTGGTCATAGTGGATTAAAGATAGCATATGTAGGGAGATCCATAGGCAGGGACAAACTGTTCCCACTCATAAAGGAACAAGAACAAGGGGCATAGATTTAAAGAGATCTGCAAAACAAGCAAGGGTGAAGTGAGGAAAAGGAGGAAGAAACATCAGCTTTCCTGCTCCTCTGATGCTGCTTGGCCTGCTGTGTTCATCCAGCTCTACACCTTGTTATCTCTGAAGTGAGGAAAAGCTTTTTCACTCAGTGAATAGTAGGATAACGAATGCACTGCCTGGAAGTGTGCTCATGGCAGGTTCAATTGGATTATTCAAAAGGGTATTGGATGATTATTTGGTTAAAAATAATGTGCAAAGGTTTGGGAAAAGGCAAAAGATTGACATGTGGTTATGGTGCTCATTTAATTGTGCAGGCATGATGGACTGAATGACCTCCCTCTGTGCCAAAATACTTCTGGGTTATTCTGTGAAGTAACTCTGCTTTTCGACAAAGGAAGGAGAACAGGAGATAATAGATGATTAATATGACATCAGTTGTAGGGACAACATTAAGATTTGTTATTGGAGATGTGATAACATGACACTTAGAACATCAATAATATGGAAAATCAGCACAGATTTAAGAAAGGAAACTTGAATTTTGACAAATTTCTTAGAGTTTTGTGAAGGTCTAACCAGTAAGGTAAATAATGGGAGAATCAGTGGATATATTATATTTGGATTTTCAAGAAGCATTATTAAGATAACACACAATAACCTAACATGCAAAAGTAAGACCCAAAGGATTAAAAGTAATATATAAGAACATAAGAAATTGGAAACAGCATAGACCATTTGGCCCCACCTACCTCTTCTGAAATTGTGTAAGAGTATGGCTGATCTGATCATGGTCTCAACTCCACTTTATTGCCTGCGCCTCATCATCATTAAATCCCTTACGGATCAAAAACGTGTCTAACTCAGTGCCAGATTTTCGTCATAATAAATGGCCTGAAATCACAAGCTCTAACCTCTAAACTTGGTATTTCCCACTTCTACAGGGGTGGGAGTGGAGACGCCTTGAGCCTCATACAGGATGTCTCAAGTTCAACCACTTCTGGTAAACCTGTGGCATGAATTATTGAATGCACACACAGCAGGTCTGTTCTCTTGTGCATTTCTTAAAGCTAGGCTACCCTTCAGAGAGTTGAGGTAACCTTGTGGCCATTGTCCCCAGGCACCTTGAGTTGGCAGTTAAGAACCCTTTTAGGGAATGGTGGTCTCAAATGCATTTAGAAGTGGGAGTCAGGTATCCTTCAAAGGGGTCAAGTATCATTTGGGATTGTTAACAGAAAGGATCATAAAACAATTAGAACTGTCCCTAATCCTAATACCCTGGATTGAATACAGGAAGTGCATGTCTCTCTTTTTAAGAATTGGACTGTGGTGCAGGGATTTCTCCCACCATTGTTTTTCAGGGAATGAAAATCAGGACTTTACTCTTGAATATATTGAATGACCCAGCCTTCACTGCTCTCGGGGAAGAGGATTCTATATATTACTGACACTCAGAGAAGATCCAAAGATCAACAGCTCTCTGTGTAAAAAAGCATTATATTCACATAGACTAAGGATTTAATAATAAGCAGAAAAGAAATAAACAGGCCATTTCTTGTTTGGTGGATTGTAACTGGTTGGACACTGCGAGGATAAATCAGTGCTTGGACCTTAGTTATTTACAAAATTATAACCATTACTTTGATGAAGAGAAACAGGTTTGTTGATGATTTAAAGTCAGGTCAGAATGTCAGCTACAAGGAATATGAAAAGACAAAGTGAAAAGGTTTAGCTGGGTTAAGGGAGTTGACAAGAATGTGCCACCTGGAACAGAATTTGAAGAAATGAGAAATAATCCATTGTGGTGTGAAAAATACAAAGCAGAATATTTTTTTTAAATAGTCAAAGACTGGGAAATGAAGGTACTCAGTGGTATCTAGTTGGGCTTATGCATGAATCACAGAATGTTGACATGCTGATAAAGCATTAATTAGAAAAGCAAATAGTTTATTAAACTTCATTGCAAAGAGAATGCAGCATAAGCCTAATGAAGTCTCACTGCGTTGATTGAGGTGTTTCACATCTGGAATAATTTGTACCACTTTGGTCTCTTCATTGAAGGAAGGACATGCTTGCCTAAAAGGGAGTACAGTGAAGGCTTACTGGACTGATTCCTAGGATGGGAAGTATTTTCTGATCAAGATTGTGTCAACAAAGTCTTTGTTTCCGGTGTTTAGCAGAAGGAGAAACAAACTCATTGAAACAGATAAAATTCCTAAGAGATCTGAGAGTGTTGCTGCTGAGAGGAATTTTTTTCTGACAATGGATTCTAGATCACGACCTCAGAATGTGATCAACTGTTTAGGGGTGAGATTTCTCCTTTGAAAGTGATGTAATCATTTGCTGCTAGCTGACTTGCTTCTTGGTAGTTTTCTGTATATTAGCTTACATAACATGTACCACTTTGTGTCAAGTTCATATTAAATCAGACATCTGGAAATTTATTAGCAAATTCTATATATTCCAATATAACATCTTAGACTTACATATTCTTCATTAAGCTGGCTGCTTGCTAACAGGCCAACTGTCAACGTAAAACAAAGTAATGTAAAGTAAAATGAAGACCAATGATACGACAACATCACACATTGTAATGTCTTCTAGCTGTCTAAAAGGTACATTGCCTTCTGAGATCTGTTCAGTAACAACACAAAGGGTTATTGATGCAAAACCCAAAAATGATTTTGTGAACATATTGGTTGGAGAACACAAAGTTTTTTTTGAATAAGACTAAAGTCACATTCCAATTACTTGAAATCACAATTATTTGCATAATTCTTCAAAATTCCAATCCATCAAAAGAGAAACAACACATCAGCAAAGTCGCACCAGGAATAATTGTATTGAGGGACAATGAATGGAGGCCATCTTTTCCCCAATACTCACTGTATTCCACTAGGTGGAGACAAACCATTAGACATAAATTACGAGGGTAGTCGGATTCTGACAGTGAAAGAATTTTATTCAGACATCATCTAATCACTCAAGCCATGTATCTGAAATCCATTTCACAACGACCATATTTGGAATAACTGGTCAGTTGGAGAGAGAAGGACAAATGATCAGCCAGATAACCCTATCCGTATTTAAATACCTTCAGAGATAGTAGGAACTGCAGATGCTGGAGAATCTGAGATAACAAGGTGTAGAGCTGGATGAACACAGCAGGCCAAGCAGCATCAGAGGAGCAGGAAGGCTGACGTTTCGGGCCTAGACCCTTCTCCGAAACGTCAGCCTTCCTGCTCCTCTGATGCTGCTGTTCATCCAGCTCTACACCTTGTTATCTCTGTATTTAAATACCTGTTTTCTTTGCAGCAAGCATATGAGATACTGAAGAGGCAAGAATCATTTACAGGGATCTCGCTAACTAACATGCATGTTTTGACACCTATTGACTGATTTGCACTATCCACGTCACCTTTTTTCAAAAGCTCAACTGAGCAGCTGGTGTTCCCAGAAGAATAAATAAATCATCTGTCTACATCAATATCTCAATGCTGAACCCAGAACAGCCACCAAATTCAGCCTGAAGGCAACCAACTCCCCAGCGTTCAAGAACAGTAAACCCTTTAATTTTGCTGGACTTTAAATTGGTTATTCTGTCTTCCCACCCTGGATTGTGTGTGTGAATGTGTAAGTGTCTGTGAATTTGTAAGTGTGTGTGAACATGTAGGTGTGTGAGTGGTGAACATACAAGTGTGTGAGAACATGTGTGGGTGTGTGAAAATTGGAACATTTTTATACTGTCTTAGATGTCGTTAAGTTCTTCTTTGCAAAACTTGTTGGAAACAACGTCTGCATCTTTTATAGTTCCGACATTTAAACATACTGAATTTGACATACTGAATTGACAAACATATCCTTTTTAAAAAAACCTGCTACAGTCATTTGAGGTGTAAGACAAGAGGAGAGTCATCCTCACCCTCTTCTACTGACTGCAGCAGTTATGAGCCTTCAGAATTCTATACTAAAGCAAACTCTAGACGCTCAGCCTACAGTATATTCAGCAATTGCCAATTCTTTTGATGACTTAGAGAGTCAAAAAAATCAAGGAAAGTGGAGTTAAGGTAGACAATCAGGCATAATCCTATTGAATAGCGTTACAAACTTGAGGGATTCCATTACCTCCTCATGCTCCTATTTCAGGTTCTTGCATTTTGAACATATCACTATTTCACAGCCTGGAAACCCACTACCGGGTCATCCCTAATTTTTTTCAACTCTATTCTACAAGGCATTTGGTATCAGGAAGGATTGAAAGACATTATGAAATAATCTCTGTCATCAGAATATAAAGGATTGCTCCTGGAAGGAGCTAACCTATTTGTTAACTTGAACCAAACTTGAACACTGGTAATTCTAAGTCTAAGTAATTAACAGTAATGCATATTAATTATTCAGTATAGCCTGAGATCTTACAAAGGACTTTTTTTTATCTCTGTTAAGCACTATGTAATAAACCTCTATTTGCTTATCAATTGAGACCCTGTCTCCTGCGAAGACTTCGGGTAACTTAGACTGACACTAAAAGGAAAGATTGGCAGCAGTAAATCCATCCAAAAGGCTCAGCCACACCATTATAATATGCTGGCTCCCAAAGTTATACAAACCCCAAGGGAAACAGCACAATTCTCAAATTTCACTTCATCATCATTACTACTCTGCAGACCTTCACTCTAACTCAACACTTTTCAAATGGATTTATATCTTTGGGAGATTGCAATTCCCTCTTGGCAGCTGGCAACTTAGGACTTCAATGAAGGTGACACTTGTAATTTCCTGGCACCAGTTAATGCCAACAATGTGGACATTTCCCCTCACCTCACCCATGTAATCTAAATGGCCTAAGGTTTGAGGAGGGGACACAGCCACAGAAACTTTACAAAAACATATTGAAAATCGACAGCAAAGTAACGTTGTTTGCTTCTGAAATCTTAATATTAGAAGAAAAGCTGTTTATTGCAAAGTACATTTTATTCAACATTAACAATTACATTCTGTTAGAAAGTTTCAGGAGCTCCAGTTAAAGTTAGGAACTGAGAAAAAGAGATCAGTTTGACCCTTTTCATCCAAACAGATTTGTGGAATATGCTGACAAGGATGCTAATTTAAACCAACAGAAGGGATAGCCACAGAAATTGATCCAGTGTGTCTCAGCGTAAAGAAAAGGGTGAGAAATGTGGAATTGTTAACTAAAAATAAAATGCTTTCTGAATCTAATAATCACATCGTTCCTCTTGCAATTCACCTACATGTATTTAAATTCAGTACGTTATCCTAATACAATACAAAGAAAGATGCTTGTATGTTTTTTTAGTACTGTCAAAACTTCAAAACACCAGATATCACAAGATTTAGTGTCAGCCCCACTATCTAATAAAGTCTCCAGATTTTACAAACTGTTTCTAATAATTTGTCTGTATATTCATCTATATGTTTGCAAATATAAGTGTTATACACAACATACTTTGTTTTATCTGCATTCATTAGTTTGTTGAATACAGTGCATTCCCCAACACTTGTCCTGATATATATTTTTCACTTGTCACCATCTTAAGATGATCTTCACCATTTGTCCATGTTTACCTGTCCTTCAATTTTCACTGCTTCAGTACGGTCCTTACTGCCAAAGAGAGGAAATTGAATATTTCTTCAAATACTCTCATTCCTTTCCACTTATAACATAAAAAGACAAGCCAAAAGTATATATTTTTAGAATGTTGTCAGCTTCTTTTTTATAAAACGGCAACAGCACACTATCACAGAAACCAAAAGAACTGCTGTAAATCAGAAACAAAGACAGAAATTGCTGGAAAAGCTTAGCAGCTCTGGCAGCATCTGTGAAGAGAAATCAGAGTTAACGTTTTGGGTCCAGTGATCCTTCCTCAGAACTGGTGGTAGCTAGGAAAACGGTGGTTTATATACTGAAGATAGGGTGGGGGGAGGGGGTAAGGAGTAAATGATAGTTGGGGATAGAGCCCAGAGAGAGAAGAGAGACAAAGGGTTGATAACGATCTGGCTAGGAGGGTGAATAGCTGTTAATGGAGACTGTTAATGGCTAACAATAGGTAGTGTATAATGTTGTTGTTGTTGTTCGTAGTGGATAATGTCAGACTATGTGATAACAAGGCCTGGTGTGTGGGGTAGGTGGTTTAGGACATGGGAGAGTTAAGGCCCTAAAATTATTGAACTCGATATTGAGTCCGGAGGGCTGCAGGATCCCCAGGTGGAAAATGAGGTGTTGTTTTTCCAGCTTGCGTTGAGGTTCACTGGAACACTGCAGCAAGCCTGAGACAGAGATGTTGGCCAGGGAATAGGTTGGTATGTTAAGGCAGCAGGCAACTGGCCACTCAGGTCATTTTTGCAGGCAGAATGTAGACATTCTGTGAAGCAGTCACCCAATCTACGCTTCATTCTCCCCAATGTAGAGGAGACTGCATTGTGAGCAGCGAATGTAGTAGACTAGATTGTGAGAAATAGAGGTAAAGTGCTGCTTCACCTGGAAGATATGTTTGGGCCCTTGGATACTGGGGAGGGAGGCAGATTGTGTTTTTTGTGCCATTACCTCCATGACCACAACAAGAAGACACAACACGGCCAGACATACTAGTCACCCTACCGTACGTCAGAGACATATCAGAGATGATCACAAGACTATTCAGACCCCTAGGTATCAGGGTAGCCCACAAACCAACAACCACCCTGCGACAGCCACTGACGATTGTAAAGGACTCCATACCCACAACCATTGAAACTAATGCAATATACAAAACACCATGAAGGGGCTGTGAGAAACATTATATAAGCAAAACTGGAAGAAAACTGACAATAAGAATACATGAGCACCAACTAACCACCAAGAGACATGGTTAATTCTCACTGGCCTCAATACACACGGACAAAGAAGGACATGAATTCAACTGGAACAACACGTCCATAATAGCACAAGCCAAACAGAGACATGCCAAGGAATTCCTGGAGGCCTGGCATTCCAAACAAAACTCCATAACAAACACATTGATCTGGACCCGTTATAGAAACCATTGAAAAATAGAACCAGAAGAGATGCCAACCACCCCAGCAAACCGAGGCATATAAATAACAAGTGGGACAGAACACCAACACTTCACCGGAGGCACACTGACAATGTTATCTAGCAGGGTGACGAAACGTCTGCAATCAAACACACCAGCTTGGCATGTCTACAACCTCAAAGCTAGACTAATTAATGATCAATGCAATTGTCACATTATCCTTCGATATAACTTTTTTGTATCCTTTTTATCACTTTAAATATCCTTTTGGGCTGGGATCATGTTTTTGTTCGTCCAAAAACTTGTAATTCATATATCCAGCTATACATCTTCATCTATTAGTTATCTTCTTAATTATGGCAAAAAAGTCAGTTTCTGTAAATTACTTGAAACTAAGTTATGACCATCAATTCACATTTTCTAACCCAAAAGATTACACCTGTACTTTTTAGTGTAGTGAATACTAAGTGACTTTTTTTAAAAAACTGTTTTATCTTGTGGACTTATCATGTGATCAGAAAAGAGACATCCCCTTCCTATAGACTATTCGTTCACATCTACATTCCAGTTCTGTTTGACCATGAGAATGTTCGTCACTTTATTTAATTGATAAAACCTTTTCTATACTGGCTTTTAGATTTTGGTACAAAAAGTTATGTAAAAATAATCTAAAATAATTGGGAGATTCACCAGAGTTTCCCTGCACGATAATTTGAGCATGAGCTTTCTCTTGATCAACATCACTGCTGCTTCAAAACTAAGCATTATGGCTGTAAATTAAAGCATATTGGCCAGGTTTCTTCCACACATTCACTTTTACTTGAGCTTGTGCAACATTATTCTTGCGTAAAATTGAGAAACCCCATCAAAAGTAACAATAAAAATCCAAGAGATTGTACCTAAACTGTCAATCCCACCAAGGTATGACTGGATCCAATTGTCAAAAGTGAAATTAATGAATTAAGCAGTGCTATATTTTATGAAAATGCCCTGTAACATGTGTTTAACACGGGTGTCAACTGGGCATCAAATTGTGAGATAACAAGATGTGGAGCTGGATGAACACAGCAGGCCAAGCAGCATCAGAGGAGCAGGAAGGCTGATGTTTTGGGCGTAGACCCTTTTTAAGAAATGTATTTTTTGATCGAACCCATCTACATGTCGTCAAATGTAGAATCTTCCATGGACCAGCCAAATGGGCAGCATTTCAGAATACTCCTCCTCCCACCCACCTTCCTGCAAAAATGCTATCCCCTATTCCCAATTCCTTCGCCTCCGCCGCATCTGCTCCCAGGATGAGGCATTCCACTCCGTACATCTCAGTTGTCCTCGTTTTTCAAGGACCGTAACTTCCCCCCCTCAGTGGTCGAGAACGCCCTCAACCGTGTCTCCCACATCTCCCGCAACTCAACCCTCACACCCCATCCACGCAATAAGAACCAAAAAAGAATCCCCCTTGTCCTCACGTACCACCCCACCAACCTCCGGATCCAACGCATCATCCTCCGACACTTCCGCCATCTGCAATCCGACCCCACCACCAAAGACATCCTTCCCTCCCCACCCTTATCTGCTTTCCGGAGGGACCACTCTCTCCGTGACTCCCTTGTCCGCTCCACACTCCCCTCCAGCTCCACTACGCCCGGCACTTTTCCCTGCAACCGCAGGAAGTGCTACACCTGCCCCCATACCTCCTTCCTCGCCCCCATCCCAGGCCCCAAGAAGACTTTCCACATCAAGCAGATGTTCACCTGCACATCTGCCAATGTGGTATACTGCATCCGCTGTACCCGGTGTGGCTTCCTCTACATCGGGGAAACCAAGCGGAGGCTCGGGAACCGCTTTGCAGAACACCTACACTCGGTTCGCAATAAACAACTGCACCTCCCAGTCGTGAACCATTTCAACTCCCCCTCCCATTCCTCAGACAACATGTCCATCCTGGGCCACAACGATGCCACCCGAAGGTTGCAGGAACAGCAACTCATATTCCGCTTGGGAACCCTGCAGCCCAATGGTATCAATGTGGATTTCACAAGTTTCAAAATCTCCCCTCCCCCTACCGCATCCCAAAACCAGTCCAGCTCGTCCCTGCCTCCCTAACCTGTTCTTCCTCCCACCTATCCCCTCCTCCCACCTCAAGCCGCACCTCCATCTCCTACCTACTAACCTCATCCCGCCCCCTTGACCTGTCTGTCCTCCCTGGACTGACCTATCCCCTCCCTAACTCTCCACCTACACTCACCTTTACTGGCCCCATCCCCGCCTCTTCGACCTGTTTGTTTCCTCTCCACCTATCCTCTCCTCTATCCATCTTCTATCCGCCTCCCACTCTCTCCCTATTTATTTCAGAACCCCCTTCCCCTCCCCCTTTTCTGATGAAGGGTCTAGGCCCGAAACGTCAGCCTTCCTGCTCCTATGATGCTGCTTGGCCTGCTGTGTTCATCCAGCCCTGCACCTTGTTGTCCAGCATTTCAGAATAGAATCTTAATCTTAAAAACTTGCACTAAAAAAAGTTCCACTGTAGTTAGGAGTTATTCCTCGGGACATTATGATTAATGCAAATGAAAGTAGATATACACAGAATCAATGGCTGTGAGTAACCTAATTTTAAAAGATGAAAATTATTTTAAAGGATTCACACAACCATTTACTTGTTATGTAGAAGAACAGTTTCTTCATAAATATTTAAGGAAGCCTTAAAATATCTCGATAGGTCTCTTCATACCTAAAGTAAAAACAATCTAATTTTAAAGGCCTCAATGATGCTTCTCAAATGGCCATAAACTCATCTTGATCAATGGATTCTGGGGTGTGGCCAAGGTTTGTGTTTTTGTGTTTTTAAACCAGTGGAAAATGTCGCAAAAACAAAGCCCTGACTAGAGCTGGATGTGTTGTGTGCCTGAAATTCCTTCATCTGGTGTGTTAATTTGGTCAACTTTGGACAAATATTTCAGAGACAGCCAGCACACCATGGTGGAAACTTGTGCCCGATGTACTATGAGGTAATGAGGCAATTATTGCATCCACTCTACTGAAATTAAAAAAAAAGACTGAAACAATTGGTTGGTGCTAATGCGTGCCTGGATTTAATACTTTACAGAATGCAACAGTGTAGAAGGTGGAGTAAGGGTGCTCATAGTGCAGTGGGAGTGCACTATCCTTTGGGCCAGAAGGTGTAGATTCAAGTCCTACCTTCCCTGCCTGTGTGATATAACATGTTGATTAAAGTAACTACGGTATTATTCTACAAATCAACCTCTCAGGACAAGACATGACCCATGTCAAGGGCAGATGGGGTTTGCACACAGTTCTTTTGAGCAATAGATAAGGACACATCAAAATCCATTGCCCTGCCAGCACAACTAACACAGTTCATTTACGTCAGAATTCTGATGAAGACATGAAACATATAAAATCACACAATTATTTGACTTCCCGCAATATAATCAGTAATATGTCGCAAACAAACGATGACTTCTGAACCATTGTTTTGTCTTGTGCTCGAATAGCCAGTTCCTTCTTAACTGCATGGCCAGGAAGCACTCAACTGATCCAATTTATCATGCTCACTTTGATGTTGTATACTACCAGTCAACAAACTATATCTTAATCCATTCGCGGCTGATCAGTCGATGAAATGCACCTGAACCCAGCAAGTGTATAAACAGTCTGAAGTGCCATTGAATTCACAATGGTATTTATTATCCTTTCTCTGATTGTTTGACATGAATCTCAGACGTGCCACTAACACTGAGTTCTTAAACAGCTGCCAAGACCAAGTGTAAAGTTCACTGAACACGAGCACAGATTTCTGGAACCATTAAATGGTTAAATGGTTAGATATCACTGAATTGATTTAAAAATGTGTTTTTACTGTCATTCACATTTTGGATATTTTTCTAACGTTCATGAAACTGAGATCTTCATTGGGCTGAATCCTACCATTTTTTTGGCTAAGTGTGAGTCACATTTGATTCTCACCGCGAGGCCAAGCAGCCTACCTCACTGTATTTTACCCAACTTGCATTTTAATTGTCATTTGAGCCCTCATGGTGAGAATCAGGCTCTATTTCTACCCCATCTTGACACACGCTGTTTATGGACGAACTTGCCACTCATCAGTGGTCCGCCATAAAGAATCCCTTGGGGCCTCACCATCTTTCAAAGCATCTGCACCATTGCTGACACTCTGGGCTATGCTGATCAGCTGTGTTGGGCATCAGAAGAGTTGGCAGAGAAGGGGAAGATGGGCACCACGCTTCTTGGAGATGTCCTTTCAGACTGGGTGGTGGAGAGGAGAGGAATCCGCTTCCTAGTGGACTGGCAGGGGAGGCTTGTCACCGCATATGGTGAGAGATTGGCATTTCCAGCGTCACACTTATCCATGCCATCACACCCACCCCCCACCAATGCTTATGTTCTGACACCCTCAAGAGTTTGCAACAACTCCTATCACTCACTCTTGCTATCCTCCCACTCTTCTACACCTCCAAGCCTGCATGACCTCCATGCTGCCTCCTCACTCCCTTTCAACTCCTAAATACCTTTCCCCACATGCACCCACCCAAACAGCCACACCACCAACTTATGTCTTATTCGTTCACCGCCTATATGTCATTACAGGAGAAGAAATCCCAAATACATCATGTGGGAAGCAGGGGTAGTAATGCATATGTATGCCTGCATGCCTCTGTGGGAAGATAACATGCTTTCAGGACAACATTGTTTCCCTGTGAAGGCTCAGTAAACAGTGGCAGATTCAAACACCTCCCTCACAGGTCGGATCACTTACCCATTGTGAGTTCCTTCACAGCCATCCTCCTCAACATTGCTGTGTGCTTCATGATTGGCAGAACAAGTAATCATTTGAGTGTGACTTTCAGCTTCAGTGTGGAAGTGCCATTGAGATCCCCAGCATTAAACTCACCTTTCTAGATGCCCATTCCATTAATTCCAAAGACCTCGGACTTCCCTACTTCGTCACCCAAGTCACATACTTGCGACTAAACCGGCCTACTTTTCCCACTGTTTCCCTAGCTCCCATTTCCCCAGCACCCCCTCCTGATCTCTATGAACTGAGATGATGGGACAATTATGGCCTACTATCTTTAGCGACGTGACTTTCCAGCCCTCACCTGCCCAGACCTCTGGCTGGACGACACATATGCCTCCGATTGTGCCTGTCCTTCCCCCCTCTGGATTTGCCCTTTAGGTGACAAAAGTCTGACAGTGACCTACTCCCTGTAGCATGAGAGTCAGTTCCCCTGTGCAATGACACCCCAACCAGATGTCTGACCATGGCAAAAGCCCAGGATTGATATGGGAGGCTGCCCCTGACTAATTGTGCTGAACTAACAAACACTGCAGGTTGCCTATGTGCCCTCCAAACCCAGTCTACCCTTACAGGGCACAGTGTCAGTGCCTTGGAGGATAACAGGATGGTGGCAGTGCCTCTGTGAGAATGAATTGGCCAATGTTTGTAATGGAAGGGCACATGGAACTGGAGCTGGTGGAACATATCCTATCCACCAGTTTGTCCATGGCCAACATGGATATCCTGGAGCAAGCAACAATTTGAACCTGACAAGAACCCACTCTGGTTTCCACAACGAGTTTTCCAGACAGTTAGTTTGTATGGTGAGTTTGCTAAGATCGCAACTTGTGGTAAGTTGTGGTAAGTCAACAAGCCATTTAATTAGCAATAAAGAACATCAGTTAGGAACTTCCTGCTCTCTGAACAGTATTTCATCACACTGCTTGAGTAAAGTGGGAAAGCATAATGGCATCTTTCTAAAAATAAAAGTGGCAAATCTGCAGTGAGACGATCTCAATATCAAAACAAACATCTCGTCCAATTCTACCAGCTCAGAATAGGCATAAACTGGACATAGGGACAAAGGAGCAGGAGTAGGCCATTCATTCCCTCTGGCCTGCTTCATCATTCTATATCATGGCTAATCATCTCCCTCAGAACCATGTTCCTGCACTACCTTCATTTCTTTTGGTGTCATTAGTAACTAGAAATCTATTAGTCTTTGTCTTGACCTTATATAGTGGCTGACTTCTTAACACCCTCTGCAGTACAGAGCTTTAAAAAAGCCTCATCCTTTGATCTAATAATACATTTAACTTTCCATGTTAGTCATGGCTGTCTTGTTTTACAAGTTGTATGTTTTTGCCTTAAAGAAATGTATTTTTTTTTTGAAAACCAAGCATTAATATTTTAAATACTAGCCTAACTAGTGTCAACCCTTTTAATATATTTTCTAATCCACCGCAGCCAACTTCTTCTTCATACTTTCATAATTGCTTTTAGACCCTAGTTTCATATTGAAATCCATCTTTTTCAAAATTAATGGAAATTATTACTTATTATTGTCACTTTTCCCTAAAGGCTCTTTTACAACAAGATTATTAATAGTCCTCTCTCACTGCCTAATATTAGAACTAAACTCACCTATTCCCTAGTTAATTCCTCAACATGTTGCTGCAGAAAATTATCTCAAATGCAGTCCAGGAATTCTTTCTCCACAGTATTGATGCTCATTTAATTTACTGAGCACATATACAGGTTGAAGTCACCAAGATTATCGCATTCCCCTTGCTACATGCATCTCTAATTTCCTGATTTATACTGTGCCCTATATTACAACTACTGTTATGCAGTCAACAAACACTCCAGTCAATAAGTTTTGTTCCAGGCTATTTCTTAGCTCCACTCAAACAGATTCTACATCATGTGATTCAAATCAGAGATCACACCAAAGCACTGGTCCCATCCCTCATGATGAGCAATACTCCACCTACTTTTCCTTCTTGCAAATTGTTCCAAAACATTGAAAATTCTTTAATATATAGTTCTCAGTCTTGGTCACCCTGCAGCCACATCTCATTAATTGCAATTAAGTAATACCTGTTTACTTCTACTTGCACCATCCATTCACCTACGTTGTTGTGAATGTTGCAAACATTCTGATAGTTGTCTTGAATTCTGCCTTTTCAACATTACACTGTAATTTGACCCTAACTGATTCTAGGGTTTATTTCTGCCACTTCCCACTTCTACTTACTGCTTTTATACTTCCTCTGGTTGTTTTTTTTTAAATTCTCTCTGAATTCCCCCTTAAATGCTATAGCTCTAACAAGCTGGCTTCAACATTCCCCGGCAGCACTGGCTAATCTCTCTCTGAGGGTGTTCATCCCAGTTCTGTTAACGTATAATCCATTTATTTTGTACAGGTCCCAGATGCCCCAGAAATGGTACCACTGCTCCAGAATTGTAAGGCCCTCTCTCATTATTTTCAAGCCATGTGTTCGTTCATTCCATATTTCTATTTCTATTGTCACCAGCACTTAGTACTGGGAGTAATCTTGAGATTACTGCCTTAGGTGTCATGCCTGGATCCTTAAATTCTGCTTTCAGTACCTCATTGTTTCTTCTCCTTTTGTCATTATTGCTAATGTTCACCATGACCACTGGCTCTTCACACTGCCTCAATCGAATTTCCTGCAGCCATTTCAAGATATCCTTGACCCTGGCACTGGGGAGGTAATGTACTATCCTGGAGTCAGCCACAAAACTACCTGTCTGTTCCCCTTATCTATCACCGCTGCCCTTCCACTCTGCTTCACCCCTAACTATGCACCCCTCATACTGCCACAAATTTGGCTCTTTTTCATAACCTTTCTTTGAACCATTGTGTCCTCACCAATATCTAAAATGGAAAACCAGTTAGTGAGTGAGATAGACTCAGCAGACTCCTGCAGTACCTGCCTAGTCTTTTTAGACTTCCCAGCAATTATTTCATTACTCCCTTTCTTCCTCAATGATATTAATCTGCTATGTGATCACTTTGTTAAATGCATTATCCAATTCATTCAAAGCCTCACAGGTAAATCGCAGTGACTTCAATGTCTGCTCCAGTTCCAAAACCCAGAGCTCAATGATACTGCTCACATGAAATATTCACAACTCTTCACATGGCGCAAATGGACATTTCACAGAGCTGAGCTATCCTGCCTTGCCTTCAACTTACTTCCAGACTATTTTGTTTCAAACCATAGACAAGAAAGTTGAATGTAAAATTACTTACCAAACAGCTCCAGTCAATCCTCTTTGCAAACAGACACTAGCATTCAAAGCTTCCAACTAACCTTATAACTCTGCTTCAACATCCAGATTTCTTCAAACTCAGTGCACAGATACCGAAATCTGATTCACAGCTAAGTGAAGGACCCGAGGCTTAGACCTGATTTATATCATCCAGCTCCAGAGTTAGTTCTGGACGACTCTACTGAAATCAAATCCAACTCTCTGAGTTGCAAGTAAGTCCTTTCCAATTCAATGGTAATGTGAAGGCCTTGCATTTCACCCTCAATTTATATCCTCTCATTACAGGCTGCTCCCAGACAGGTCCACTGGCTCTCTTACTTACAGTTAAGAAATTTTATAAGAGATGCTTAAAGAGCTTTCTAATTGCTCTAGATGTTGCCTGTCTTTAACAAATCTTGCTCTGACTTTAATCTTTTTTTAAATGCTAATAAGCAATAGTTTTTTTTGACAATGCCATACTGAAGCTCAGATTAGAACCTGTTCTATTGGCCTATGAGATTGCACTTTTTTAATTAGACATAGTGAAGTATATTGCACTCAATCAACTTTGGCTAAAATCTCATTTCAAATCAGAACTGTCTAAAAGACAAATGCCTGACTGCTAATAATTCAGTACTGCAGAACACTGATAATTACAGTGACATTATAAGCTTGCAAATTTCACTGGTTTGAATGAGTCAATATAAGCACCAGTGAGCTGCGACATATAGTGGGAAAGATAAATTGTTCCTTTAACTCTGCTAAAATAGATGGCCAGGCTTTTTGTTACTTTCGATTGTCATAAATAAGAGACAATCTGACAGAATTTCAGAAATAAGGCACGTTAAAATTTCAGGATGTTTTTGTTGCAACGCAGAGAAGGATTTATCTCTCCAATCACAATTTAAAATGTTCTACTGGAGGCTGCTGGCAAGAGTAAACATACTCCTGTCTACCTTCTTGCATTCAAACATCAGCAAGCTGTCAAGGTCACAGTCAAAGAATTAACTCGTGGTCACCACTATGTTATAGGTAAGAACTTTCATTTCCACCTAAGTGTGAGAGCTAGCTATGAGGCAAACAGAATGAAAAAGGACAGCAAAAGGTCTCTCTCTCTCTCTCTTTCACCCCGAACGCTGGAGTTAATCACAGTTGAAAAGAATAAAAACTGAAGGATCTCAACCAATCTGCAAAACTAAGGATCATGAAACTGACTATTGAATTACCATCGTTAAAACTACCAGTAGCCTCTACTGCATGTACTACAACATTCAATTATCCACTCCTTGTGAACTGATCTGTATATCTTTTTCTAAAAATGTAACCGTTTAGACTCAAACATTTTTAATCTGTGTAATTGCATACTGCAATACTAATACATCACACATTAATAAATTCTCCCTTTGTTTACTGGGTTATTTGGCTCCCTTTAAAAGATATTTTCATTTGAGTCTGGGAAAAAATTATCCACAAGGGAAGGGATCCATTTTTAAATTATCCTTGGTTCAGGGATAAAAATGGGGATCCATTTCATCCAGCCTTAACAAGTGGCTTAATGATTGAGGTTATCTTGTCTGGAAGCATTACAATTTGGGGAACCTTTAGGCATAACACAGGTCATAAAGGACTGTACCTGGGAAGAACTTATTAGCTTGAAACCAACATTATAGTTTGTTTTGGTTAAGTGCTATGTCTATGTAACTAATAGTAATGTATGCTTGTCTAGCCTGAGGTCTTACAAAGGACTATCATGTAACTCAGATATAATGAAACTAAGTGTTCATGCTGTGTGGTTAGACTTTTCTGCTTTTCCTACTTCTTCCAAAGACTTTATATGGGCATTGGTATCAGTAAGTTTGTCCATTGCAATAAGATGGTTCAAGTGGCGATGGTAACAGCAGACATCATGCTAGTAGAGCTGAAAATAACCATGCTAATGGTGGTAAAGATTTCACCAGATGTTCAAATTAGCTGTGTAATGGAAAAGTATGGCAAAGAAAAGTATGGATGGTATTCTTAAATTGTAAACTTAACCCCCATCTGGCTATCAATACAGTTAGCATCTACAACAATTTACTCTGCACGATATCATTGACATGGAGGAGAAAATTCTTTATGATGCACGTTAAGCAGGGTGGGAACAAGTTTTGGAGTCTAAAATCCCTGATCTGTGCTGGTCTATACTCATTCATTAATCTTTCCTCAGTGCAGATAAACAAAAGATTATTTCTGGCCACACACATAGATTGCATTCTAATGTATTTGGCATTTATATCACCTTTTACATTTTGATACAATTTCCCTCCGGAGAGCTCAAAACATTAACTGATAGGGGTTTTGCTCTCATGCTAGAGCCAAAGCTACTTTGCAATAAACACAAGTGCACTGTTAGCCCAGAATGAGTTTGCTATAATCTTGCTAGGAAAATCCCTGGTCTTTGGTTTAGTAATAGCTCCTGGTGATAAGCACTTGATTGGTTGAATTATGATCTAGAGTTTAAATGGCCCATTTAAGGCACTTACTGGCTTCTTGAATCAGGATAACAGTAGCCTTACTTGATTTGCAGATTATAATTAGCATCGACATCAGCAGTGTCAAGAACTGCAGCTCAGTGCATGAGTAGGAGTGAATATTTAATAGTGTGAACTGTATTTTATGCCACTCTGCAATACTTGATACCCATAAAGGTTTGGTTTACTGTGCTGCAGTTTAATGAAGCAATACCATTGAACCATAAAAATATATCTGCATCAGCTGCCAATCCAGCATCTAGATCATAAAGTACTTATAGGCAAAGCAGATGTCAGTATAGTTTTTTTGTCTTTCTGTCCTGTAAGATTTTTCAGTATGGTAATGCCAATGAATAACCTGGACTCTTATTCCTGGCATTCTGCACTTGCATTTTTTCTCAATGGCCTTTTTCATTCAGTCATTATTAAGGGGGCTGTAGTGTCCATTTAGCAAGGGAGAATGGATGCAATATAGCATCATGTCATTTAAAAATCTGGTTTGGAATATTTATTTTGCGTTGGTTTTTATTTTTGATTGAACACTGTGATCCTTGGTGACAAAGGAAAGGTAAGGGATGCAACTATTGGTGAATGCAAAATTGAGGTTGCTGTTACTGGTGTTTTGAATTGAATGCATAATTTTCACAGACAATCTGCACAGAACTGGGTTATTTAGATAGCTCTCTCCCTTCGCCTTCCTTTTCGTGCATAAGCTCCTCAGCTGTTCACCGGACAGACACCGGCAAGTTTCCCTTCAAGCTGCTTACCATCCTGACTTGAAACTATAACTTTGTTCATAAACAGCTGCTGAGTCAAAATCCAGGAACTTTCTTCCTAACAGCACTGTTAAGTGTATCTGCACTACGTTGACTGCATTGGTTCAAGAAAGCAGCTCACTATCAAACTTCTCCAGGGCAATTACAGATGGGCAACAAATGCCCTCCCTACCAACGATGATCACACTCTGAGAATAAATAGTCTTTTTAAAGAAAGCTGGTGGCCAGGGCTGACCTCATGGTATAACTCTGTGCAACAAAGCCAGCCATCACGAACCTGACACCTCCCGGAAGCCTCCAGGGCAGACCAGAGATTCACACGAAACCAACCATCAGCACCTGCCAAACACTCGCTGAAAAATTTTAAACATGAAACAAATATAGAAAGAACCAAGTACTTGTAGAAATGAAGGAACAGCCAGAAGAGATCTAGGCCCGAAACGTCAGCCTCTCTGCTCCAATGATGCTGCTTGGTCTGCTGTGTTCATCCAGCCCTGCACCTTGTTGTCTCGGATTCTCCAGCATCTGCAGTTCCTACTATCTCTGAGCCAGAAGAGATCAATCGGCAACTAACCAGCAAGTAGTTGCTGATCCCTTTAAATAGAACAGGCGGGGTGGTGGTTCTTACTGCTACTAAATGCATATTCATCTGTGCAAGGTTAAGGAAGAGCATTAGCTGAATGGTGGAGCTCCAACAGAGTACTGCTCATATCAACTCCGTGTTACATGGTCATTGACATTATAATCTATCTGTTCTGCAATTAACCCCTGGCAGCCATTCACAAGCTACACACTAACACCCTCACCGATTTAGCATCATGTCATTTAAAAACTGGTTTAGTATATTTATTCTGTGTTGGCTTTTAACTTGACGAGACAGATGCTGTGATCCTTGGTGACAGAGGAAAGGTGAATTATGCGACTATTGGTGAATGGAAAATTGAGCTTGCAGTTACCAGTGTTTAAATTATATGCATTTTCACAGACAACATGGCCAGAACTGGGTCGTCTAAGTGTGGTCCCAGTATGGCATCTGGCAGTATTTGCCCAAAAGTGTGGATGCACATCATGGAATCTATTCATGAACACACTTAGTGCCCAAAAATGGAAACTAATGTGCCCAATTTCTTTCAAAGGTTGAGCAGTATTCTAAACACTTGGAGCTATCATATGTGTTTATGGCATAGCAGTCTGTGAAAATGCACTTTAGATTGTTATACAACAGGGTGTCTTTACATTTTGTGCAAATAATTTTTAAAGTTAGATTTTTAGGTGTACGTGTTACTAGGAAAAGTAACAGTATTCTTATTGTTAACATCACTGTACAATGTGTAGCTTAATTGTAAGTCAGAATGTGTTCAGAAACTGTGAAAATACCTGCTCAGCAAAGCAATGAGTGTAGATGCTTTATCTTGTCATTATTGCTATAGCAGGTGGATGATGATTGCCTTTCTTCCTGTCAACTATCATAAGCTATTATTGCAGTCTCTACATACAAGTTTTCAAATAAACCTTTGCCCTCACCAAATTAACTGCTTTCATTTTATTTGATTATATAAGTGGGGATAAATGTATGAACACAGGCAAAAGGTTAGGCAGTAAATCATAAGGGAATGTCAATACGACAAAGATTATTCTGACTGTGAAAAGGGGGAAGAGTGAAATCACTGAAAACTGCAATTTCTAAAATAAAAAGAATAACTGTGGCTGTTCCATTATTGTTCAATTTTGTGTCAGTGGAAATTTTTATTACGTGTAATATTTCTCCCCTTGCTTCTGAAGGCACTGACTCCTTATTGAGGTATGGATCTATGGACAATCATCACACTCTTTATTGCTAATATTAAAGATTGAGCTGCCATTAAATATTCACTGAATATTTGAGTCAAATTTGCTTAAGTCCTGAGACTGATCATTTCTTCACCTGACATCCAGATATATGCACTTTTGTTAATTGTTACCTTTGCCCCTCTTAAGATCCTCCCAACAGTTATAAAGTCAAGTGTGGCAGATTTTTCACTTTTGGCCTGGATAGGTTCACACACAAAAAAAAATTCAAAAGCTGTGCAAAATAAAGTAGTTCACTTGACTGGTACCCTTGCTACTGAATTAAATAGACACTTCGTCCTCCATCAATACACTGTGGCTGAAGTGTGTACTATTTACAGAGTGCACTGCAAAAACTCCGAAAGCTCATTTCAACTCCTTACATCCCCCGTGACAAAGTTCCCTTCTAGTTAACTCACTCATTTCGGCCTGGACAAACACAGTCACGCACTCATGTCGCTGAGGCCAAACTCTGGAAATTCTGAGTTAACCATATAATGGAAGCATACTCAGCACAAGGGCAGCAACAATTCAAGGAGAAAGATCACCCAATACCAATTATAGCCCCTGTCACATTCATCAGTCTCCTTAAAACAATTTGTTTTTCATTAAAAGCAGCTCCATCTGGATGCAAATTGAGAAGGACCTTGGTGTGTGCTGAACGAGCTCAAACTCCATGCCACTCAGGATAATCTGTGCTAACTCAGCTTGGCCCAGAGATATTGCCAGTTGCTTGTGACACAATTTGGCTGGAACATTGACAGAACCTAGACAATATAGTTACTAGAATTCTCACATTGTGAATTTTTTAAACAATATTTAATGGCTATTAAATTAAACCAATTTTAAGTAAAGATTTATGCGACATGTGAACATTTTAATGTTCAATTTCTAATGCATTATGTAATATGTAATATTTTCAATGCCTCGTGTAGTTGGATAACAGCATTTGGTTTGATTTTTAAGGTATCCTTTGGCAACTAACAATTATCAAAACAAGATCAACCAGTGCATTTTGTGTTGCAACTCTGAAAGCCTATTAATCCTGACAGAGATCAAAATAAATGAAATCAAAGTGGTAATTTTGGCTGCTATGAAAATATATGCAAATTTCACATACCTGCTGTGAAAAGAAAGTCTCTCCACTTCAGAAAAGGGATTTATGACAAAATATTGAAATCATTAGCAGTTCTGAGAGAATAGCTGCGGGGGGTGCTGTCGGAACAAAAAATGGTTGCGTAGGTTTGCTGCAATCAAGCCCACAAGAGAGCAGTGTTACCAGTGAAATACTGCAAAGCAAAATCAATTGTCCATTAAATTGCACTGACCACACTAATAACTAAACCTCATCCCATGGCTACGCAAAGTTAATTCTTTCTCATGGTTCGCACAATTTCCCTATAACAAGCCTTTTCATGGAAGTCAGTGATAATTTTTCAGCAGAAATTCATCATGAACAATAATTATTTTAGTCATTTTACAAAACAAATGATTAAAAATTGGATGCCTGAAATAAATGTACACTCACGTTTGCTTAGAGAAAGAATATATTATGTATTAGCTTCACTTTTAACCTGAAGAATGCACAGGCATAATTTTACGACCCGTGCTGGTGGGTTAGCAGATTTTGGTGGAGGGGAAGGGCCTGTAAGATACATTGAATATCCTTCCAACCGCTATCTCCCCCCACTGTGACATGTCCCCAACTTTAAAGGGGATGGCCAACTCAGCTGCCTTTTCTCCAATTGATGTCCTTAGCTGGAAATTAATGTTGACTTAAGGGCCATTTGCCACCCACATTCAATTTTCAGGCAGGCAGGATGATAAAGGAGCAGAAGCAGTACATGGACAGGGACTACATGGCAACTCAGCCTGGACAGGGGAGGGAACCCGACTTCAATGGCCTCACTTCCACATCAAGTGCCACCCTGAACAAAGCCTGCCCTGCCCGCTACCTTGATGATATTTCACTGCACTCCATTTGTTACCTGAAGAGGTAGATAAATTGGGAGATTTTCCCCACAAATTGCCACCGTTGCTCAGCAGCCTGTCACTAAAAAGGTCTTTCAGAGGGCCACAAACCCATTGATCAAACAATATTGTTTTCTCAAGGCAGGTATGTAACTGATGCAGCTAATATTTAAAGAGCAGTAAAATCAGTACAAAAGAACAGCTGTACCATTTAGAAACTGGAGTAATTCTAGCACTAGGAATGCAACAAAACAATCCATTTTACCAGATTTACTGTTTTGTACTGTGTTCAATCAACCCGCTGCTTTCAAGAAAATATAAAGTTCTCTTACATACAAAGTAAAACAGAGCATTATAATATGGAAATTGAGTGCAATTATCCCTATGGTAAATTTCAATCTTCTCTTTGTGATCTTGTTGAGGGCCATGTTGAGCACTTAGCTTGCCCATATCAATAAAAAAAAAACAAGGTGTTTTCATGATTGCAACTTAGGTGCTTAAAATGAATTTTAGATTGAGTACTGTTTTTCATTTATCATGACAATGGATCATAACCCCAAATCACTTCGATATGTTGAATTTTAAACAGGACATATACTTTTTAAAAAGAAGTCCTATAAACAAAGATCAGTGATAATTTAAATCCCAAGAATGCAATTCTCTGTGAATTCCCAGTGCGAAATCATGGAATTTCACCTCTTAGATTATCAGGGAAACATCAGAGAGACATAAAAGGGAGAAACATAAGGTAAAAACTGATTACCCTCTCAACAGGAAAGCCACCTTCTTTGGGTTATAGACCAGAGTGTGGACATGAGTTAAAAGACATGTTTAAAACTGAAAGAAATGCAGACGCCGGAAATCAGAAACAAAAACAGAAATTGCTGGAAAAGCTCAGCAAGTATGGCAGCATCTGTGGAGAGAAATCAGAGTTAACATTTCAGGTCGTGTGACCATTCCTCAGAGCTGTCTAAAAGACATATTTGTGATTTACCTCAAGAATAGGGTTAAAACTTCCTGAAGCCCTAGATTCAGGTTGCAAGGTGACTGATGTGTTCATGTGGACCAGGGTGATATAAAGGTTACAGATTGAGGACAGTCATTGGGCACCCCTGTGCTGTAGTGAAAGAAATAGTCTCATTCTGAGTGCTGGAAGCAAGGCAAGCTGGTGAAGATACCATTGCAAAGGAAATGGACAAAAGCCTGTCAGATGCTAGTAGAGCCAAAATTTTCAAATCAACTGCTTCACTGCAAGCGTCAGGATTATTCCCTCATCTGACATCTCACAGCATTTCACCATCTACTCTTCATAGAACCCAGAGACTGACATGTATATCTTTTTAACTGTTATCTTTCTACTCAATCCACATTTCAGATTTTTGTCTATGTGTATTGTATTTTACTATCTGTCTCATTTTTGGTAGTTAATAAAACCACTCTTTTGTTATGTCAAATAAGCCAAATTTAAAACATGAATATATTTGGTTTAGGCAAAGGTATCCATGGGTGAAGGGATCCTTTTTAAGATAAACTTGAAGTGACCAACCAAGAGAGGGGTTGAATTAAGAAGAGGAACCGGTTCATTGCTCATCACTCACAACATAACCATTTGGTGGTACCACTTCCAAAAACATCATTAGGGACCCTCGCCAGAGGATCGATTGTAATGCGTTTGACTTTTCTGAAGATGGAAGAAGGATAAGATGGCTTTCATTGTACCAGGAATTGATTGGTTGTACCCAGGCAAATACATCTACAAACACGTGCATGCACCAGAAATAGCTTGTTTCACAAGTTCCACTTCACCGTTCACCAAGGAGACAGCAGATATAATTTGGTCATCTGCTACCAGCCTTAGCTCAATGGATAGTGCTCTTGCCACTGAGAAGAAGGTTGTGGATTCATAAATGCATCCTGTAGACATAAGCATGTAATCTGGACTGGCACTTCAGTATTGTACTGAATAATAAGTGCACTGTTGGTGATGCCATCTTTTGGGTGAGATATTAAACTTAGGCCCTAACTGCTCTCTCAGGCAGACATACAAGATCCAGTGTCACTATTTTGAAGAAGAACAGCTGAGCTATTATTTGGGTCCTGACCAACAATTATCCCTCAACCAACACCGAAAGCAAACAATTTGTTCCTTTTCTCATTGTTATTTATGAAAATATTGAAGTGTGCAAACGGACCACAGCATATCCTTCATTACAACAGTGACTACACCTCCAGAGTTGCAATTAACTGTAAAATCCTTTGGATCATCCTAAGGCCATGCAAGATATTATATCAGCTATTCTTTTCATAATTGCTGTCACAATGGCTGTAATACTGAGCCTGTAAGTACCGAGCCACCTCTAGGTATTTAGACAGTATCTATCAGTCTGCACTGAACAGACTCATTGAGTATTTCATTGATGCATGGCACGCCAGTGCAGACTCTGTCATCATTTCCTCCATGTAAAACTGGCAATCTTATGAGGGAAGGACTGCAATTCTTCCTCCCGGCAGAATTATCTAAATTCCAAGGCATTATTGATGGCCCTAACACAAAATGCCCAGGCAATGATTAAGCACAAGAGTTTCTACTCTATCAATGTCAAGTGGTCAGTGGCAACTGGCACAGGATCATGCTCATGAATGCCCACATTTCATGCAGCAGTAATGATCCTTTTTTTTATGTCAGTCCTCTGTGGCAGTTGTTCAAAGCAGAAAACAAATCATGTTCTAGAAGCTGAAAGCTAACCTCTTCAGTACAGGTTCACTGCACCAACCTCAAAGCAAGCAACATTGAATTAATGCAAATACCATTAAGAGGACATTTAGAGTCAGAATGTTAAATGATTAAACAGATTGCAACCCATATTATAGAAAATTTTATTTTGGAACCTTGTGAGCAAACTTATTACCACATTTGCTCATAAATCATCAATGACTGCATTTCAGAATAAAACCTTATATGAAGTGCTTTAGTGTGTTGCTGAGAAACTTAGTGAGATGTTATTTCAATCAGTCATTTCTTCTTTTCACTTCTTTTATTCCTTTTCCTTTCCTCTCCTCCTTCTGTTGGTGCCAGCAATTTTTTTTTCTTCTCTTAAGTTCTCGTTGGTCGCATCTTTCTCTCCTCCCCTTCATCCCTCACTGCAAATATCTGGACAAACATATGCGCATTTTTGGACACTTCCATCCAGCCTGCATTGCTCCCAAACACTTCTGCCGCCAACCAAACATAATTGTGAAAGCCTAATGTATCACAATTTATACATCCTCCACCCCAACCAAAAGCCACATAATCATATTATCTCTTGGGAGGAGTGAAAAACTGGATAAAACAAAATTTAGGCCAATTTGGGGAAAATATCTGGGAAATTTACCTTCAAACAATCCAGCATTAAAAACTTGTCGAGGAGGCCAGTGGATCTCATAAATCCATGCAGCACTGATCTCTATCCCAGTCATCAACAGTAGCAGTTCTTGCTGGAAGAAATTCTGCAAATTGGGAATTCACTGGATTAGCAACCGATTCCAAGGTATTCATTATCGTCAGGGAGAATGTAAAAAAAGATTCTGAGACATCTTGTCTACATCTGTCCTTATATAACTTTAAATATGACCAATGACAACAAAAGCAGAAGTTGCTGGAAAAGCTCAGCAGGTCTGGCAGCATCTGTGAAGAAAAATCCAAGTCAATGTTTCAGGTCTGGTGACACTTCCTCAGAAGGATTCTGAGGAAGGGTCACCGGCCCCGAAACGTTAACTCTGATTTTTCTTCACGGATGCTGCCAGACCTGCTGAGCTTTTCCAGCAACTTCTGCTTTTGTTCCTGATTTACTGCATCTGCAGTTCTTTCAGTTTTTAAATTATGACCATTGGTCTTCCTTGGACTATTTAATGCTGTTCACTTGAACACAATTCATTCACTTCATCATTTTACTAACTTCAATCAGATCACTTCTAGATCTATATTTCTCTAAAATTTAAACACTCTTAGACTATCTTGATAACTAAAGTGCTTTATTCTAAGAGTTTATCTTTCACACCTCCAGTGCACCATTCCCAAAGCCCAAATTTCAAGTATCATGAGATTACCAAATTTGGAGACAATATTCCAAATAAAGTATGACCAAGGCTTTGTACAAGGACAATATAACATGCTGCAACTCAAAAATCAAACAAATGCAGCACAAAACGTGTTCACTCAAGGTTTCACTTCATGGTATTGTTCAAGTAAATTCATGCAAAGATATGTATGAAATATAATGTCCAATACTGTTCTTTTCTCCCCCTCCTTTGATACAATTTCCTGAAAGTTGTCCATGAGTTGAACTTTCATCATACTCACAAGTAGTGCTGAAGATTTCCAAATTGAACAAAGTTTGTCAGACACAAACCCAATTCTTCAATTCATCAAGATTTCCCTGATGTTTTCAGGCAGTGTTGACAAAACTTGGCGTATTCTGAAAATCTGCAAATTATAGCCCCATCGAGGACATCTAGAATATGAATACAAAATAATAAAGAGCAGCTGTCCCAACATCATTCACTGCATGATACCATTGGCGTTTCCTCTCTTAATAGTCCAAATCCATCTGTAAGACGAATGTTCCTGTTTCAGTCATCTGCCGATTTTGTGGAGGGGGTGGTGGATTTGTGTATTTTGATGGAACTTCTTGTTCACATGAGAGCTGTCATTCACAACATATGCAGCGCCGTCAGTTCTATGGGTCAATGAGATCATGGGCTGGACGTAGCACGTGGCAGAGGGGTTATTAGAAGCATAAAGCATATAAATAGATACAAATCCGTATAAAATACTGTCACCGATCATGAATGATTTTTAGTTGCTCAGAAAATGACTTCAATTAATGATTGTGGCATTCTGCTTTGAGCTGCCTGATCTCAGACAAAATGGTGATAAAGAGGAAAAATTTATCTCCACACTCCTAGCTTAAGGAAAGGAAACTTCCTCAGGGTTTCTATTCTTGACAAAACAGTCACAAGTATCCAGAGATCCAGGCCTTTTGCACAACCTAATGTCATAAACATGGCTTAACTGTGAGGTATCCTATGTTTTAATAATTTCTTGTGTCAAGTATAGCCTTAGCACCAAGATAGCAGATGGCAGTTAGTGCCTGTGAGACCGTGCCTCCTCATAACTCATAGTGTAAGGTGTGGAAAAGACTGGAAAAAAATTGAAGGTAGAAGAAAAATAGTACACTGATGAGAGTGGTTTGCTCCCTCTCTAGAGCAGTCTATTTTTCACAGCAATAATTGCACAAGTAGTAGTCCACTTCCTCTGAGAATCAGCTCTAAAGTGATTCTCCTTGCACACAAAACCTTCATTCTCATCCATACATTGAGCATTTGAGAATTGTGAGATGCAACACTTCGGAACTGTAATTTTGTATTACGTGACAGCATCTGTTCTTGGCAGCGAAGTGGTCTGATTCAGGAACACCATCTGGGTCCTCTACCTCCATCAGATATTTGTCATTGCTGCTAAAGTTTGGTAACAATTATAATGACATATCATGCAGGCAACAAGCACACTCCCAAACTCTTTAAAATAAAACTAACTTTTTAAATGGCTGTACTGTTTGCTGTGTAACAGTTCAGCAAAATTAATGTTCTTTGTATTTTGCTCCTGAACTGAAGTATGAGAACATTAAGAGTCGAGGAGACATCTGCCAAGCCAATGGGAGTTGACAACTATTACCTGAGAAATGTAAACCAGACAACTGACAATCACAGATTAAGCCTTCATTGAGCAACTGTCTGCAATCTAGAAACCATCTGCCTTATTCTGAGTCACCAAAATAAGATGCAAGATTGCAGCTGGGGAATTTCTGTCTCTCTTTCACTCTCTGTCTGTCAATCTTCTGTCTTCTAGTTATTTTGTCAACTTTATGAATACTGTAAAGCTACCACGGTCATTGCTTCTTTGAAAATATTTGCAACAATGCATCAACCTAAATACCAACTCACTTTTGGTGTTTCCTCCCTGCTTTGCATAGGGTGGTAGAAGCATGAGAACAAGAGCAAGACGTTCATCCATTTTCAACTTTTTGAGGAGAGTCCCTCGTTTCCCCAATACTTAACGTGAAGGCTGCTTCCTGATATCATCCCTGAATGCCCATGCCTTAATTTTAAGACTATATCTTATTCTGGACTCCACCAATTGTTGAAATAACTTCTTTCCAACCACCCTATCAGTTCATTAAACATCCGAACACCTCATTTAAATATGCCCTTTCTTTTCTATATGAAAGGGAAAGGCTTCTCCAAACAAATACATCAATACTTCTTGGTCATTGCAAGACAGTAAGATTTAGCTTTCCTTTCTTGCAATTCTTTTCAGCATTGCCAATGACATCCACGGTCTCTATCTTCCCTTCCTTCTTCAGAATCCTTACATGCTTCTGAAGTCTGTGCTCATCTTTCCTGGAATTTCACACCTGAATCCCTCAAAATGCTTTATGCTCCTACTGCAGCATCAAAATAGCCTTGAGTTAATCTTTAAGCAAATTACATTCTTTGTTAATGCGATAAAAGTAAACTATCCCTCCTTTCATACAACTGATCACTCTATCCTTTGTCCTAGCATCTGTCTACACTCCAGTGAGGGAATCTTAACAAGCTTTATTGAACATAACCATTTACAGAAAAGGTAACAAAGGACATCTTTCTTGAACCCTACAAACTCAGGTTAGAGTTCCATGTGAGCTCATACCATGAATGAAGCAGCTCCTTTCTCATACGCTCAGTAAATATTCTCAGAGTGAAGGTATAGTTCAACTGTACACCATATTTCTCCCCTGCCACCATGAGACTACTTTCGGGAATCAGTTAGCTCAGTTGGCTAGACGGCTGGTTTGTAATGCATAAGTGATGCCAACAGCTTGGATTCAATTCCTGCAATTTTCCTTCTCAAACTCTCCCCTTGCCTGATGTGTTGTGACCCTCAGATTAAATCTTCACCAGTTATCTCTCTGTAATTAGACAGTAGCCCTCTGGTGTGGTTGGACTATGCGACTTTACACCCTGAGGTGTTTCAGCAGTAATGTTGTAATATTGAACTTCAAACACAATCATTTTCCTTTGCACTGCGTATGACTCCAACCAGTGGAGAGCTTCCCCCTTGATTCCTATTAACTCTAAATTTGCTAGGTCTTATTGATGGCACAGTCTTGATGTCAAGTGCAGTCACTGTCACATCACCTCTGGAATTCAGCTGTTTTGTCCATGCTTGGATCAAGGCTGTTGAGGACTGGAGCTGAGTGGCCCCGATGGAACACAAACGGGGCATCAGTGAGCAGGTTACTGCTTGGCAAGTGCAGCTTGCTGGCATAAGTAGTGACATCTCCCACCACTTTGCTGATGATCTTTGACTAAAGGGATTGTAATTGGCATTTGTCCTAATTTTTGTGTACAGGACATATCCAAGCAACTTCCCATGTTGTCAGGTAGATGCTAATGTTGTAGCTGTACAAATTGGCTGTGAATGTAGCAAGGTCTAGTGCACACTTCTTTAATGCTATTACTGGAATTGTGTTGGAAGTCACTGTTAGTGCAGTATCTAGTGCCTCTCACCATTTCTTGGTAATATGTGGATTACTCAGACTGGCTGCAAATTGGCACCTGCGATTCTGGGGACTTCCAGAGGAGGCCAAGATGGCCCATCCATTTGTCACTTCCGGCTGAAGATTCTTGCAAATACATTACGATGCAACATATCAGCATTGTTATGGTGGGGACCCCCATTTTTGAGGATAGGGGTATTTTTGGAGGCTCCTCCTCCAATGAATTGTTCATGATGAGATGTGGCTGAACTAAAGAGAATAGATCTTATTCATTAGTTGTTGAATTGCTTCGTTGTGATGAACACATGCTGTTTATGCCATTTGTCACACAACTAATGCTGTTTTACTGCTTCGGTAAATTGACACCCTACTTTTAGGTATGAATTTTCTAGTTCCTGGCATGCCTTCCTGCACCCTTCATTGAACTAGGTTTAATCCCTTGGCTTGACGGTGATGGTAGAGCAGGAGATACACAAGACCGTAAGTCGTAGATTGGATACAATTCTGCTGCAGCTGATAGATCACAGCGTCTCTTGGATTTAGTGCAGTGATGACACCATGCAACATGATGGAAGGTATTTCCAATGCGAAGACAGGGGTTAGTCTCTCAAGGACCGTGCAGTGGTCACTCTTACCGATACTGTCATGGACAGATGTATCTGTTGCAGGTAGATTTGTGAGGATATGATCAAGTATGTTTTTCCCTCTTGTTGATTCCCTCACCGCCTGCTGCAGACTTAATCTAGCAGCTAGGATCTAGCTTAGTTTGAGGACTCTAGTTTTAGCAGTGCTCCCAAGCCACTCTCGGTGATGGACACGGAAGTCTCCCATCCAGAGATTCTTCTGTGTTCTAGCCACCAAGTGGTGTTTAACATGGAGGATTAATGATTCACAGGCAGAGGAGTAGCTATACATGGTAATCAGCAAGAAACTTCCTTGTCCGTATTTGACCTAATGCCATGAGAGTTCATAGCGTCAATGTTGAGGACTCCCTGACAATTCCCTCCCAAATGTGTACCTCTGTGCCACCACCTCTGCAGGGATGGTTGTGGTGTTGTCTGGGTCATTGTGTCATTTTCTGAGTGTGGTTAGTCCCAATTTTGACTCAATTGATGCCAGATGGTCCATCCATTTTCATTCCTTCTAGTAGTTGATACAGGTGAACATCTTGTTAGGCAGTTAAGAGTCAGCCATATTGTTGTGGGCCTGTAGTCACATGTAGATTTCATTCTCTAAAGGACAATAATGATGGATTTTTATGACAGTTAACAGTGGTTTCATAGTCATCCTTAGATTCTTAATTACAGATATTATTGAATTCAACATCCACCATCTGCTGTGGTCAGATTCGAACACTGGTCTCAAGAACTTCATTTGATTGTCTGGATTACTAGTCCAGAAATAATACCTCTACTCCATCATCTCTCCTGCTTTGTTACGCAACTGTGAAGCATCTTGAGTTGTTCATTATTTTAAAATAGTGATATAAACACAAGTTGTTGTTGCTTTTGTGCAATTTGAGTCTTCACCCTCACTTAGCCTTCCCAGTAAAACATGTACAGTAAAACATATCTTCAGCCGCTTTCCAGTAAATAGAATGAAAACCTGTTCTCCCACAAAAGTGCCCATTCAGAAAAGAATGAGTACATGATTATTGTCAGTAGCATTCCTCGTGAAGCAGAGGTTCTGAAAACAAAGTTCTGTTTGATCCCCAGTTACTACCACAGGAATGTTTGAGACACTGAAGTCTCCTTGAGCAAAAGCACTGAGATGTGAAATTACTTTGCATACAGCTGTCTGAGAAATGTTATGACTATTTTACCAGGGTCCAAAACTTGCAAGAGTAGGCATAATTTTCACTGTTACTGGCAATTTGTAACTAATGAAATAATAGCACTCAAAATCCTCCTCCATCAGGTTGTGAAGTATTTCATACTTGAACCATCCCCTTATAAATAGCATGTCTTGACTTAGCCAGGCACACTATCTGCAAGTACTAAGGATGGTTGTCTAGCATTCATGACTAAAAGAGTCTGCCTGCCATCTTAAATTACTGACACAACTGTTCAAATTCATTGTTACATTGCAAAAGTGGAAAAAAAGTTAGCATTTCATTTCTAACAATTAACTGTCAAATGTATGAGCAGCCAAGCAAAATATGAACCAATGAATGATGTAGCTGCGGAACAGAGACTGTACCCAACAGCAACATTGGCACAATGCCTTTCCATCATTGGGCTTTTACATCATACTGAGGTATTAACAAAATATCTGTACACACGTTTGCTAAGTACCAGGAAATTAAGCAGTCTTACTTGGGATCTGTTCAACCCAACTGCATTACTATTACAAAAATGTAATGCACTGTCCACAAAGTGGTAGACACGAATTCACTTCCATATTTCTTCATAACGCAAGATCTGAATTTCGTCCCACCACTCAAGGATGATACTAAAAAGGAGTTCCCATGGGAATGTAGGACTTAGGAGCAGGAGTAGGACATTCAGATCTTGTTCCACCATTCAGTATAATCATATATGATCTGATCGTGGTCTCAACTCCACTTACCTATCTGCTCTTCACCGCAATCCAAACACATACCTGATAAAAGAGATAACAAGGTGTAGAGCTGGATGAACACAGCAGGCCAAGCAGCATCAGAGGAGCATGAAAGCTGACATTTCGGGCCTAGACCCTTCTTCAGAAATTTCTACACCTTGTTATCTCAGAT
>NC_063345.1:54457997-54460831 GCF_021869965.1 Rhincodon typus
TCAGATTCTCCAGCATCTGCAGTTCCTACTGTCTCTGACACACCTGATAACTCTGGTCTGTCTAAAATCTATTTAATTTAATGAACCTGCTTCCTTTGTTTTCTGGGTAAGAGAATTCCATAGACTAATGAACCTCTGAGAGAAAAAAAGTTCTCCTCATTTCCATCTTAAAAGCAAGACTTATTCTGAACCGATATGCCCTAATGCTAGTCTCCAAAAGACAGCCCTAACAGCCCATTCTCCTGTTACTGGACAGAACCCTTGCCAGCACTTACAGGCCACTTGCAAAAGTCCTGACACCCCACCTGCTTGCCAGCGCCGGCACCCTCTCCTGCCAAAGGCCATTCCATGTCCTCTAACCCTCAACTGATCCAATACTTCACCCCCCCCACCCCCTCTGTACCTTGCATCCCACTGTCCCCCTCCAATACCTCACCCGGGACTCCTGGCCCCAAATTATTTCACTAACTACTGGCCCCGATCAACCATAAGCACTCCATCGCTCACAATGGCAGCCCAGCTAGCTGGCACGCTGTGTTGGTAGAATTAAAAATGATATCTCCAAACAAACCATTGAGGCTTAATTGTTAAGGATTAATTGGACATGACCAACAAGCAATTGAAACAAAGTGGAAAAGTTTGTGGGAAAAAGGCGAATGGAAAAACAGCCTGTTTTGACTGAGAGGTAACCATGTGACGTGAAACTGTCCCACTGGGCAGTCACACAAAGCCACCTGGAGATGTTTTTCTGCATAATGGAATGTCTGGAAAAGTACTGAAAGTACCACAAAATGGTGGTACAACATAGATTCAGAATAATACTAACATCAGGGACTATGCCCCATTCAGTGGACTTCACCTTAGGCTGGGATTAATGACTGTAGGCAGACAGTGAGACTTGTCATCATGTAGTATTTGCTGTTGGTCTTCACCTCAGACTAGGATTTGTAAATGGTGCCGTGAATCCCGAGTCCCCCAGACCGTCCATTTGTAAAGAAGAGTCCCTCAGGGCATAAGGCCGTGAAACTCGTTGTCAAAATACATTTACAGCTTTATATATTTATATTTACTGCTTATAGATATACCATTTCATACACAAATTTATTGCTTAATATATTTACCCCCGCTTGACATATATATATAAATATATATATATAAAACCACTGAAAAAACTCATTAATTTGGATCACTGAACCCACAGAGTTTTTTTGTTACATCTCACCAAGTCCATTCTTGAGCCTGAACACATTCTAGCACCTAACCACCTGGTAACCTAACGCCTGAACAAATTGACACCTTAACACCATTCTTATCTTTGTAAAGAGTGCCTATTTATATCTTTCCATATTTTTGATCATGAGCTGAAGTGGGAAAATAAACGGTTTTAAAAACCAAGGGTTGTCAAAGGAGTTGTTACAAGTAAGAAACCTGATAATCATTAGAAGTATTGTTTACACAACTACTTTTTCATGAGATAACAACAGTGTGGAGTGGAGAAACACAGCAGGCCAGGCAGCATCAGAGGAGCAGGAAAGCTGACGTTTCGGTTTGGGACCCTTCTTCATGAGTTTGTACAATATACAATATATTTTTATTGTCACGCGTACTCCATTGTATGAGTACAGTGAAAAACTTTTACAATGTCTGCGTCTTATGGCAACATTTAGGTACAAGGACCTAGGTACAATTTTTGGATGCAGCAGATGAATAAAAGTAGTTGCTTAATTACAGAGTTGAAAATAAGCTAGAAATAGGAAAATATTAAAGGGTTAACATTACAGTGTTCTAAGTTAAATTCTAAGGTAAAGATTTTCCCCATCACATTTGTCTTCATCCAGGACTTGCTGCATTCACGCTGCTCCGGCACTGCTTCCCATGTGCTACTGTGGGGCTTCTTCCCCGCGCAGCTCCGGGCTCACAGCCCACATGCAGCTCCAGGGCTCACTGCTCATATGTTCTGGGGCTCACGGGGTGTACGTGCAGGCCCTAGTACACAAGGCCACGCTGCCTGTGCTAGTTCCACTGCAGGACTCAGCCCGTGTTCTCTCCCATCCACAGCCCACTCTCTCCACAACTCCACTCTCCGGGGTTGGGGGGTGGTTAGGAGAGAAGGGGAAAACCACAAAGAGGAGAGAAATAAAGAGGGAAAAAAAGTAAAGGGACTGGCGGGCAAAGGAGCTCCAAACGGAACATCCTACTCTGCCGCTATCTTGTGTATCACATGGAAGTCTAGTTGCTGGATTACATTTGAATGTAGCTTTGGCTCTGTAACTTAATGATTAGCTAATGATGATAAAGGCCTTCTGCTTGCCAACAGTTATATGATGGTTTCCCCGGAGCTGAACAGTTTTGAGATGGGAATGATTTGGTAGCAACCATTAGACCTCTAGAGAAGAAAGAGCTGTTTTGCTCTGCAGTAATAAAAATTCAAGCCTGCAGACAGCTGTTTCATTTCCCCTTTCCAAAGGTTGTATGCTGTGTCATGTAATTGATAAGTATAAGACTTTTATTAGTCAAAAGCAATTATCTTGTGCTTCCTGCTACCAAATGAAAGAAGAAAGATGGAGAAGAAGTGTCCCCAGAACTCCCAGTCTTTCCTTCCAAACATAACACAGACGACATGTCCATCCTGGGCCTCCTGCAGTGCCACAACGATGCCACCCGAAGGTTGCAGGAACAGCAACTCATATTTCACTTGGGAACCCTGCAGCCCAATGGTATCAATGTGGACTTCACAAGCTTCAAAATCTCCCCTCCCCCTACCGCATCCCAAAACCAGCCCAGCTTGTCCCCGCCTCCCTAACCTGTCCTCCCACCTATCCCCTCCTCCCACC
>NC_063345.1:54460931-54507540 GCF_021869965.1 Rhincodon typus
TCTCCTACCTACTAGCCTCATCCCGCCCCCTTGACCTGTCCGTCCTCCCTGGACTGACCTATCCCCTCCCTAATTCCCCACCTACACTCACCTTTACTGGCTCCATCCCCGCCTCTTTGACCTGTCCGTCTCCTCTCCACCTATCTTCTCCTCTATCCATCTTCTATCTGCCTCCCCCTCTCTCCCTATTTATTTCAGAACCCCCTTCCCCTCCCCCATTTCTGAAGAAGGGTCTCGACCCGAAATGTCAGCCTTCCTGCTCCTCTGATGCTGCTTGGCCTGCTGTGTTCATCCAGCTCGACACCTTGTTAACTCATGTTTTCTTTTCTGTCTGTATACCTGTGTGGAGGGGGCATTTAAGGGGGTTAGAGTTTTAATGAGTAGACTTATTTGTCAATTGTTCATAATTGCTAATCTGTAGCTAGAATTGATTTCCTCTTGAAAGGAGTGATCACAGTATAGTTGAATTTAGAATACAGATGGAGAGTGTGAAGATAAAATCCAATACCAGGGTCCTGTGCTTGAACAAGGGGAACTCCAATAGAATGAGGGAGGACTTGGCTAAAGTAAACTGGAAACAAAGATTTTATGGTGGGACAGTTGACGAGCAGTGGAGGACTTTCAAAGCAATCTTTCAAAGTGCTCAGCAAAAGTATATTCTAATGAAAAGGAAGGACTGTAAGAAGAGGGTTAATCTGCCATGGGTGTCTAAAGAAATAAGGGAGGCTATCAAATTGAAAGAGAAGGCATACAAAGTGGCCAAAAACAGCATGAAACTAGAAGATTGGGAAAACTTTAAAGGTCAACAGAAAGCCACAAAAAGAGCTATAAAGAAAAGTAAGATAGAACATGAAAAAAAACTAGCACAGAATATAAAGACAGATAGGAAAAGTTTCTATAAATATATAAAACGAAAAAGAGTGGCTAAAGTAAACGTTGGCCCTTTAGAGCATGAGAAGGGGAATTTAGTTATGGGAGATGATGAAATGGCCGAGGCTTTGAACAGGTATTTTGTATCGGTCTTCACAGTGGCGGACACTAATAACATGCCAGTAATTGACAAAGAGACGAAGGTAGGTGAGGACCTGGAAACAATCATTATTACAGAAGAGGTAGTGTTGGGCAAGCTAATGGAGCTAAGGATTGATAAGTCTTCTGGCCCTGATGGAATGCATCGCAGGGTACTAAAAGAGATGGCGGGAGAAATAGCAGGTGCACTGGTGGTAATTTTCCAAAATTCGCTGGACTCTGGGGCAGTCCCAGCAGATTGGAAAACAGCTAATGTGACGCCACTGTTTAAAAAGGGAAGTAGACAAAAGGTGGGGAATTATAGACCGGTTAGCTTAACCTCTGTAGTGGGGAAGATGCTTGAGTCTATTATCAAGGAAGAAATAGCAAGGCATCTTGATAGAAATTGTCCTGTTGGGCAGACGCAGCATGGGTTCATGAAGGGCAGGTCATGCTTGACAAATCTTTTGGAATTCTATGAAGACATTACGAGTGAGGTGGACAATGGGGACCCAGTGGATGTGGTGTACCTAGTCTTCCAAAAGGCCTTTGACAAGGTGCCGCACAAGAGGCTACTGTATAAGATAAGGATGCATGGCATTAAGGGTAAAGTATTAGCATGGATAGAGGATTGGTTGGCTAACAGGAAGCAAAGAGTGGGGGTAAATGAGTGCTATTCTAGCTGGCAGTCAGTGACTAGTGGTGTGCCTCAGGGATCGGTGTTGGGACCGCAATTATTTACAATTTATATAGATGACTTGGAGTTGGGGACCACGTGTAGGTTATCAAAGTTTGCAGATGACACTAAGATGAGTGGCAAAGCAAAGTGTGCAGAGGACTGTGAAACTTTGCAGAGGAACATAGATACATTGAGTGAATGGGCAAAGGTCTGGCAGATGGAATACAATGTTAATAAATGTGAAGTCATACATTTTGGTAGGAGTAATAGTAAAAAGGATTATTACTTGAATGGTAAAAAGTTGCAGCATGCTGCTATGCATGAATCACAGAAGTAGGTCTGCAGGTACAACAAGTAATTAGGAAGGCAAATGGAATTTTGTCCTTCATTGCTAAAGGGATTGAAATTAAAAGCAGAGAGGTTATGTTGCAGCTGTACAAGGTGCTGGTGAGGACACACCTGGAGTACTGTGTGCAGTTTTGGTCTCCTTACTTGAGAAAGGATGTACTGGCACTGGAGGGGGTGCAAAGGAGGTTCACTAGGTTGATTCCGGAGTTGAGGGGGTTGGCTTATGAGGAAAGACTGAGTAGATTGGGATTATATTCATTGGAATTCAGAAGATTAAGGGGGGATCTTACAGAAACATATAAAATTATGAAGGGAATAGATAAGATAGAATTAGAGAGGATGTTTCCACTGGCAGGTGAAGCTAGGACAAGAGGGCATAGCCTCAAGATTAGAGGGAGCAGATTTAGGACTGAACTGAGAAGGAATTTCTTCACCCAGAGGGTTGTTAATCTATGGAATTCCTTGCCCAGTGAAGTAGTTGACGCTACTTCAGTAAATGTTTTTAAAAAAAAGGTAGATTTTTTTTGAACAATAAAGGAATTAAGGGATACGGTGAGAACGCGGATAAGTGGATCTGAGTCCACGAAAGGATCAGCCATGATCTTACTGAATGGCGGAGCAGGCTCGAAGGGCCAGACGGCCGACTCCTGCTCCTAGTTCTTATGTTCTTATGTTCTTATAAATTTGTAATAATGACTCAGGTTAAGTATAGAAAACTCCACGCTTTGTGTCAATTTGACATTAAAAGACAGATAAAAGTACCCAGTATTCCTCAATTTAAAAATCCGTAATTTTTGTGACAGCCCCAGGAATAATGAAGCTTGAATCCAGCATGTTACCCTTGTGAGGTGAAGCATCTTAAATACTCACCCTTTAACAGCAGCTGCCAAAGTGTCTGGCTGTGCTGCTGGACATTGAAATCTCAAAAGATCGCACATTGACCACTGCAAAAGGGCTTTGGCTTGCCTTTCCCCGGCTATACTGCAATATTAGAATCTTTATAATTTCAGATATGCTCCTAGTTGCTGCAGGACCCAGGATTGGGAACTCACTGCTGGAATGCAGAGCTCTGTACTAATTGTAAGGAATAGGTAAAATCTAACTGTGATTGCAACTCCTTAGGTGATATCGGCCTTTATCTCAAAGCAAAAGCCTGCTGTAGCTCCTTGCAGGAATTGCGAACAGACATTCTGAAACCAAGCAATCCAACGTATGGATTGGTACTTTAGCTCATAGCTCTTTCTGCACTTTAAGTAGATTTGAGCAACAGAACGTCCTTGTGTGTATGACCATGTGCACAACTAAAACATTAGCGAGGAAACTCATTGTGCCTTCCTAATATATGGCACTGTTTCTCTTATATGAGCAGCTTCTTGATAAATGTTAATGTATTCTTACCTGATCAATTCGCACTGACTCCAAATCGTACCCTTTAACCTTTATCTCATTTATAACATATGCATGTGCCACCGACAGTTGAAATATGATCTGCAAAAGTGGTTGGAGCATATGGTATTGCTAATCAGCATCACTGAGGTTAACCTCGTTACACAGACCACAGAGCCACAAACAACATTAGCAGGTGATGTATATTTGTAACTGTTCCTGTTACTAGTATTCCTTACTATCGACCCACATACTGCAGGCTTCTATTTCAAGCTAAGAGATCAGATTCAAATTACGCCCATTAACTCTGGAGCTGCGACATTTTTCTCTTTGGCATTAGTGTATGCGATTACTTGCCTTTATACCATATCATTTCTAGCCTGTTCAACGATATAATAACCCTTTATTTGATGTTACAATCAACCAGTAAGAAGTGTTGATCAGATTTAAATCGTTCCAAAGTCATAGCTTTTATGTTTACTTAAATGCCAGACATCATCCAGTGTTCAAAGAATGCCATCATCAAGCTCTTTGATAATACCTAATGTCATCTGTAACAATGACTGTGTTAAGATGCATTACTCTTGTCATGAAGTTCATTGCATTCATCCTGAAAAATTAATGCCACTGACACAGACTGATTTGGCTGTCCTTGAGAAAAGGACAGAAACATTGCAGAATATTGAAGCGCTGCTTTCATTCAGAATGTTAAAAATACCTTGGGCAACATTGAAAGTGAGGTATCTCAAAGCTGACAAAATTGCAGAGGAGGGAATGTATATATATTTTGATGTGAGACAAATTGAAAATTCTGTCTCACTCGGTTAATGAAAGCTGATTGTGCTGTCTTTTGCTTGGCTGGAACATTGAGGGGGGGTTGACCATTTAGGACGGATTCTTCCCAACCCCTGAATGACATGGATTATGGGGAGAAATTTGGAAAATTGGGGTGACATGTCCCTTCTCACTGTTCAGACAAAGAAAGCTGCACTTTCCACCAAAGACCTAGATATTGAGACAAAGTTTTCACTAGAGAGTGGCAAGAGGCCTATTAGTATAGATTATTGCTCATTGTCACCCTCACTGTTACCTAATATTGCCTCATTAATATGTGGTCTCTCATTCTAACACCCCCTTCCCAGATAGAAACTAGACACCAGGAATTCCCAACATGAATGTCAGAGTAGGCGCCAAAAGACTGCAGACACCAGACCTTGCCCCAGATATGATAGATAAGAGAAAATTGGCATCCTGATTTGTGGTCAGGGTCCTGCAGTTCCTTGATGCGATTATGCAGAGGAGGGACATCATCTTCTCCCAGGCCATTCTAGTCCAAAATTGCCACCCAGGTCAATGAAGTCTCAACTGCTTGGAAGAATGCCCAACAGTGTTGGGTCAATGAAGTTCTCTGCTCTGCTACCTCATACTCACTCTTTCTCTACTGCTGCACCCACCTCCAACCAAGACATGAGCCTAATGTTGTGCCCACCTCTGCCAGTCCTGGGAGAAGATGATGTCCCTCCTCTGCAAAATCGCATCCACCAGGAACTGCAGGACACTGACCACAAATCAGGACACCAATTTTCTCTAATCTGCCATATCTGGGACAAACATGGTGAACCATGCAGGGCAGGTCCCACCCAGTCAGCACTTGACCAGGTGCAAAACAGCCTTTTAAAAATAGTTCTGATACCAGGAATCCTGGGATGTCCTGGCAGAGCTGTGTAATTCTGCCCATGCTGAGCAGTAGAATCAGGCTAGCATCGCATGACAGAGGCACCGTAGGAGTGTGGTACCAATTCTTACCAAAGGTAAGGTTCAGCCTTTATATTTTTAAGAATTTGATTTGAGTTTTACACGTGAATTCAGCTTCAGATTTGAAGAACCACCTTCTCCTTCCGATACAAGTGCAATAGTCTGAATGATCTCTTTTTGCACTTCTGTGATTCATGGTTCCCATTTCCCTCTCAAGCTGTGAGCTGTACTACCAATTGCAACTAGCAGCAATTGAAGTAGACTATTTCCCAGCTTTAACATAAGGATTTTTATATCTGCTTGATGGATGATAACTGATAAATCTTTGGAGTAATTTGCCTAGCATAGTGACTGGTAAAAATATTAAGGAAATGTGACTGCAGTTGTATGTACAATGTTCTTGTAGCAATTGTAGTTTTACTGCAGACAAGGATGTGACTCTTATTGTCAAATTGCTTTTAAGTTGTAAAAGGAGCATGGGGATCTGAGAGCACAAACTTTCAAATCATTAAAAGATGCTAGTCTTCATTTCTACGAAAATTTAATGAAATGTTGAAAATCATAAAAGGTTTAGTTTGGCAAAGTGAGACAAAGAGAGAGGATTTCCAAATATGGGAAAGAGCAAACCTAAAACCATCAATATGAGAGTAACTGAAAAATTAATTTGAGAACGCAGAATAAATGTCTGTACTTAGAAAGTGATGCGAACCTGGAATTACTACAACAGAAAGTATTTGAGATGAGTGTCTTGGATGCATTTTATTGGAAAATTAATAAGCATGTGAGACAGAAGGAAGTAGAGGGCTATGCTGAGAGAATTAGGTGAGGAAAATGAGTGGGAGGCTCAAGTAGAGCCTAAATACCAGTATGACAACTGACATCCAAAATCGAATTGATTTTCTCTTTGTGGTACATTTTGTGGAACCCTATATAATTCTCTGTATTGCACTCACACATGTAAGAAATATACCACAACAAATAGATTGAATAGATGAACACTAAAGTGAGATTAGTCAGTCTGTGGAATGCAAGTCTGTTTTTGAAGAGGATCATTACGACTGTCCTGTGGATCAACGCAGCTCATTTTGTTGGGTTTGCCTATTTATTTTGATGAACAACTTGGGTTATTTACTCAAGGCGTCCAAGTGCGGTGGAGGAAGTGGCTAATTTGATTGGCATCTCATTGCCAATCATTCAATAATGATGTGGGTGATCTCAAATCAAGTCAAGAATGGGAACAAAATCATTGGCAAATGCCTTAGAGTTTATTTGGTACATTTTGCAGTGTAAGGCCCCAGTCTATCCTTGCTTATAAGGTGAGCAAACAAAGCCCAGAGAAATCTACACTCCAAATAGTGCTAGGTCCAGCATCAAACACTTCGCCCACTAAAAAGGACATGATCCAAAAATCATAATTTGCCTATTGCAAGGACAAACGAGGATTAAGTTAAAGGAAGGGAGGATTTGTTATAAAAACAGAAGCCGCTGGAAAAGCTCAGCAGCTCTGGCAGCATCTGTGAAGAGAAATCAGATTTAACGCTTCAAGTCCGGTGACCCTTCCTCAGAACTGATGGTAGCTAGGAAAATGCCAGTTTATATGCAGAAGAGAGTGTGCACGGATGGGTAAGGAGTAAATGATAGGTAGGTATAGAGACCAAAGAGAGAGAAGAACAGATGGACAGGCAAAAGGAGTGGATAACAATCTGGCTTGGAAAGTGGATTGCTGTTAATGGAGACTGTGAATGGCTAATGACAGATAGTGTATAATGGCAGACTTTGTGATAACAAGGCATGGTGTGTGGGTTTGGGCTGAAACATGGGACAGTTCAGGCCCTAAAATTATTGAACTCAGTATTGAGTCCGGAGGGCTGCAGGATCCCCAAGAGAAAAATGAGGTGTTGTTCTACCAGCTTGCATTGAGCTTCGCTGGAACACTGCAGTAAGCCTGAAACAGAGATGTTGGCCATGGAACTTGGTACTGTGTTAAAGTGGCAGGCAGCTGGAAGCTCAGGGTCATTTTTGCAAGCAGAGTGTAGGTGTACGCTTTGTTTCCCCAATGTAGAGAGGAGGCCACATTGTGAGCAGCAAACGCTGTAGACTAGATTGTGTGAACTGTAAGTGCTGCTTCACCTGGAAGATATGTTGGGCCCTTGGATATGGAGGAGGGAGGAAGTGAATGGACAGGTGTTATACCTATGGCAGTTACAGGGCAAGGTGCCATAGGGCTGTGTGTGTGTGTGTGTGTGTGTGTGTGTGTGTGTGTTTGGGGGCGTGGTGGTGGTGGTGGCGCGGGTGCGTGGTGTTGGGGGTGATGGAAGAATGGACCAGGGTCCCGGAGGGAACAGTCCCTGCAGAAGGCGGAAAAGAGAGGGGAGGGTAATATTTGCCCAGTGGTAGCATCTCACTAGAGGTGTCGGAAATGGCAGCTGATGATCTTCTGGATGTGGATGCTGGTGGGATGGTAGGCAAGGACAAGGGAAACCCTATCGCTGTTTTGGGAGGGAAGAGAGGGGGTGAGGGCAGGGTGTGGGAGATGGGTCGGACCCGGCTGAGGGCCTTGTTGACAACGGTGCTGGGAAATCCTCAGTTGAGGAAAAAGAAGGACATTTGAGAGGTTCCCCTGTCGAAGTTGACCTCATCGGAACATATGCAACGGAGACAGAGGAACTGAGAGAATGGGATGGAGTCTTTACAGGAAGCAGGGTGCGAGGATGTATAATCCAGGTAACTGTGGGAGTCTGTGGGTTTATAATGGATGTTAATGGCCAGTCTATCCCTAGAAAAGAAAACAGAGATGTCGAGGGAGGGAAGGGAGGAGTCAGAGACAGACCAGGTGAAAGTGAGGGCTGAGTGGAAATTGGAAACAAAAAATCGATGAACTTTTCCAATTCTGGACAAGAGAGGGAAGCAGCACCAATGATATCATCGATATATCAGAGAAAGAGTTGTGGGTGGGGGCCGGGAAAGGACTGGCACAAGGAATGTTCTGCATACCCCACAAAGAGACAGACATAACTGGGGCCCATGTTGGTACCCATGGCCAGCCCTCTGACCTGAAGAAAATGAGAGGAGTTAAAAGAAAAGTTGTTGAGGGTGACGACGAGTTCAGCCAAGTGGAGGAGGGTGTTGATGGGCGGGGAGGGTTCTGGCCTTTGCTCCAGGAAGAAGCGGAGAGCCCTGAGTACCATCCTGGTGAGGGATGGACATGTAAAGGGACTGTACATCCATGGTAAACAGTAGGTGGCTGGAGCCCACAAACTGGAATTTGTTATGACTGTTTCTTTGGATTTTTCCTATTAAATGTAAGATAAAGATGCATAACAATTTGTACCTTGTCTTTTCTAAATAATGTGTTAATCAGTATCTGACTCTGCTCAGTTTTGGTGCTCTCAACTCAACATGGGTCTGTATGGTATGGATTTAATCCCCAGTCGGCTAACCCTTCACTGCAGACCTGAGCAAGTTTTCCCAATGCTGCCATATTTCAGCTGAACATCTGCCATAGGAGATATAAAGGATCTCATAGGCTTTACAATGAAGAGCAAGGTGTTCTTCCAGTGTCCTAATCAACTGTTAACCCTCTAGAAACAATATGAAAAACAGCTGACTACAGTCGTTTGTGATTCCTTGCTAGGGCCAAATTTCAAAAGTACTTCACTGTCCCAAACATGACAAGGTGAAGAGAGAGTAGCTGCCCTTGACCTGAAGGCAGCATTTGACTGAGTATAGCAGCAAATATCTCTACTTGGATCAGTGGGAGTCAAGAGAAGGATATTCCCATTAGTTGGAGCCATACCTAGCACAGAGGAAGATGATTGTGGTCACTGGATCTTAAATATCTCAGTCAAGGACTTCTGCCTGAATTCCTTTGATACAACCATAGACCCAACCATCTTCAGCCACTTCGTCAATGACCTGCCCTCCATCATAAGGTCAGAAATGGGGGCGTTAGCTGATGATTGCGCATTGGTCAGCACAGTTCATGGCTCTTCAGATCCTGAAGCAGTCCATGTCCATATGCAGCAAGACCTGCCTAATGAGGACAAATCCAGGCTTGGACGAACAATTGACAAATAACATCTTATCATGACCGTCATCAGAGCAATTAGGCATGGGGACAATCACACCCCCAGCTCATGAACAAATAATGAAAATACAGCTAATCTTGTAGCAAATGAGAGCAAACTGCATGTCAGACAAATAAAACACTTCACAAGAGAATAAACCAAGTAGTGTTGATCAAAGCAAAAATGCAGCTAAATGAATCAAGGAAGCAAATCAATTTAATGTTGTGATCAAAGGCTCAAATTAATCGAGTGCAAATTACATTCTGCAACAAGGCCGACTTTTTAAGATACACACATTTTTCTCTCATCATTAAAACTCTCCAAAGGTGAGAAATATAAGCATAATTAAGAAATTACTATAAAACATCTATAATCATCAACAATGGTGTTGAACTTGGGCCCTTGTGCATATATAAAAGATAATTTATTTCAGAGAATGCACTTTGATGGGCATAAGAGTAAAGCACTCAGATCAAATGCACTCCATTTATTCTTTCTCAGTTAGTGCCAATAATTGGAGAGGCTGACTATTATTTCTCATCGCATCTGTGTCTGTACAACTGAAAGACTTCCTAGGTCACTTCAGAGGACAGTTGAGGATGAACCACATTGTTGGAATAACACATAGTACAATTAGAATTGCAAATTTCCTTGCCCTAAAAGGCACTCTTGAAGCAATCTTCAAAATTCTTACAAAATTCCAACAGCTCCATAATCATTTTTACTGCTACCAGTTGCAAATATAATTGTTTTAATTAAAAATTATACTAATGCAAATCATGGTGAAATGTGTTTTTTCATTTGAAGGTCTTACATTTGGGTTCCCCTATGAAGAGGAGGGGCAGGACCTGATGTCAAATGGTTCACCTCTTGGCTCTCTAATCTTACCCAGCACTGGTAAGGCAGGAGTCAAAAAGGGCATTCACCAGTCAGGCTGAACAGAAATGCACAACACTCCAATGTTGTGCCAGTTTTCTTGACTTCTGCTTCTGCACCTAGACTTAATATCGACTCCTTCCTACATTAATAATATGTGGCTACCATTTGTATGGTGGATTGCAGCAATTCACCAAAGTTCCCTTAATGGCACCTGTCACCATCAAGAAAGAGAACAGCAGCAACCTTCTGGGCATACTAACACCACTAAATTTTCTTCTAGTCCACACGCTATCCAAGTTTCATATTCCATTTCTTTGTCTTCCCAGTTCAATACTTTGGAATTTCCTACCCACCACCATTATAAAAACTACCATAACAAGAAACACAATGCTTCAAGGAAAATGTCCAACTCCATCCTTGCAGCAACTCAGGATGAAAAACAAACAAATGCTGTTTCTCCCATTAGCAAACATAAGAAAAAAAGGACTTTGAATTTGCAATGTAAGTCAGGATTCTTGCCTGTTGCTAATGTATATTGGGAAACCTCAGGTATGCTATCCATGACTTTCCACTGTGTAATCCTAATGAATAGAAAATTATAGGCAGCATCCTAATGTTTTGACATATGCAGCTGATGGAAAAATTTCTGGTACAGACTTGGAAGATCCCTGCCTCAAACTAAGTTGTCCATCTTGGGCTGTAAAAGCAGAATTCGTGAGCAAATGTTAAACATTTACCAGGGGACAGGACAAACATATATTTCACCCAGGATTGAGTTCTACACCTCCTACTGTTGGTTACTTAATCAGTACTGGCTGAAGTCAGAAGTCACATGACACCAGGTTAAAGTCCAACAAGTTTATTTTAACCGTGATCTGATGTTGTGTGACTTCTGACTTTGCCCATCCCAGACCAACATGGGCACCTCCACATCAGTACTGGCTGAAACATGGACCTAGTTGTATTTCCTGGCCTGTCAACCTCAGAAGGTGGCACAGAGGGACCTGGAAGAGGAAACTGATAGAAGAATCCAAGTTTTAGAGAGACCAGGTCCTAATCCATAGTCAAAGGGAACTAATCTTCTGGATCCGTACAATTTTGTTTTGATTAACAATGCTGAATTCTTCTCAATTAATATTGACAATTGTATTTAATTCACTTTTTAAACTTATTCATGGGATGTGAGTGTCTCTAGTAAGGCCCCCATTTATTAACAATCCTTAAATGTTTGGAAGACAGCTGTTGATCTGGAGTCACATACAAGCTAACCAGGTAAGCACAGTCTATTTCCTTTCCTAAAGGACATGAAGGAACCAGATTTTTTTTGACATCATGAATTACATGGTCATCATTAAACTAAGTTTTATACTTTAGTATACATTATGGAATTCAAATGTCACCATTTAGTACAGTGGGATTCAAACCCATGTCTTCTGAACAGTGACCTGAGACACTGGATTATTAATCCATTGACATCACCATTCCACACAACACCACCTCTGTATGGGCAGCGGGATTTATAATTTATCATTCCTTCTTTTGTTCAAAGTTGCTTTCCATCTTTTGAAGTTCTGTCTTCAATAATGATGTCTTTTGTCCACTTTCCCTTTTGCCAGGTTTTATCTCTGCTTCCTTTCTTTATATTATTTTACTGTCTCTGACAGTAGAAAAAACTGATCTGGGGGCATGGAATGGTTTGAGAATTTGAAAAGAACTGCAGCTAGATTTTTCTGATCTGTATATCCTCCCTGGATACATTTTGATGCTTCAGACAAAGCTATGTTAGTTCAAATTCAAAAACAATAAGAAATCATAATAAGTTTCTGCCTGGAGGATATTTCAGTTTGGCTAATGATTGTAATTTTGCTAATACCATGTCTCAATCTGCTGTATCTGATATATGGAGTTTTTAGTCTCTTTTATTTGGGCTTTATTTCCTGCCTGAACACATTAACTGAGCTGTAAATGTGATGTGATCACTGGCAGCGACCAAAAAACACTCTGACACAAGTGTCTGGAACATTTCTCAGCAAACCAGCTGGAACATAATAATCAGGTCCATGTCCAAGACAGCAATACCAACATTTTACTGGACATTGTAATACAACAACATATGCATTGAGATGGCTTGATGAATCGATCATTGTAGTTGAAATCCCAAAACATTGACCAGATCAATTAAACATGAATAAATTGAACACATCATTCCCTACCATTATCATGCATTGGCTGAACCAAGGGCCTTCTGCCTACAGCCTTCATAGGATCCTTTAGCTACTGCACTCTTGAGAAGAGAGAGGAGGTAGTGAACAAGCTTAAGTCTGAAAAGGAATAGACCTGTGATTTTCTATGATTAGAATTAAATAAATGTGCATATAAATGCAAAAGGCAATTTCAGTCATAAATTTATTTACAATTATCACTTCATTTTATTTTATCCCCCCAGTATGTTTGGAAGTTTGTTCTTGTTTTTGACATGAAATTACTTGTGCTGCTGTGACAACTCGAGCAATTATAAAATAAAAATAAATTGGCACTGTCACAAATTTGTTTTTTTTGTAATCAAGATCTTGCTCAGAAATTTGCATTAATGGCAATTTTGTTTCTTGTATTATCACAAATAATCATAGAAGGTCACCAATGCTAACATAATTCTGACAAACAAATTAAGCTTTATAAGATCATTAGCTTTCTATTATTTCACTGCTTTGCAATTCACTTCTGCTACTGATTAGCTAACTATAATGTTTCTCATCTGGAACACATACTTGCCATGTGTTCCACCTGTAAAATTGTACTTTCCAACAAGGCTTTATATTTCAGAAGAAAGTCACGTCACAGTGCCAGACAATGACCATCTCCAATAAGAGAAAAACTAGCCATCTTCCCTTAACATCCAAAGGCATTAACATCACCAAACCTCCTCTATCAACATCCTGGAGGTTACCATTGACCAGAAACTGAACTAGACCAATCATATAAAGACTGTGCCTACAAAAGTAGGTCAAAGACTAGGAATCCTGTGGCAGATAATTCACTTCCTGGACTTCCAAAGCCTGTCCACCAATTCCAAAGCACAAGTCAAGTGCGTGATAGAATACTGTCTACTTGCCTGGGTGCAGTTCCAAAAGCACACATCCAGGGCAAAGAATCCTGCTCAATTGGCATTCTTTCCACCATCTTGAACATTCACTCCCTTCACCGCTGATGAACTGTGGCAGCAATGTGTACCATCTATAAACATCAACACTATTACCACCCCACCTCCCGGCTTGATCACAAAACTCTGTGACTGTTCTCATCTCCGCCCCCTGCAACTCAATCCTCAGATTTCTGACCCACAGACCCCAATCAGTGAAGATAGATAACAGCACCTCCTTCACAATAATACTCAACACTGGAGGCCCCTAAGTATGCATCCTCAGTACTCCCTTTACACCCACAGCTGTGTTGCCAAATTCCGAACTAGCACCATCCATAAGCGACGACACCACTGTAGTGGGACGATATCTAACAATGACGAGTCAAAATACAAAAGGGAATAGAGGTTTTAGTGACATGGTGCAATGAAAACAACCTCTCTCTTAATGTCATCAAAACTAAAGAACTGATCGTTGACTTTAGAAAGAAAGGAGAACACGCTCCCATTTACATCAATGGAACTGAAGTTGACAGGGCGGACAACATCAAGTTCCTCGGAGTGATGTTAACCGACAACCTGTCCTGGATTTGCAACGTAGATGGGACAGTCAAGTATGCACAACAACAGCTCTCATTCCTCAGGTGGCTCAGGAAATTTGGCATGTCCGTAAGGACCCTCACCAACTTCTAGAGATGCACCATAGAAAGCACATGGCCTGGTATGGCAACTGCTCTTCCCAGGACCATAAGGAACTACAGAAGGTGGTATGCACAGCCCAGACCAACACGGACGCCAACCTTCCATCTATGGACTCTATTTACACTGCTTGCTGCTGTGGAAAAGTTGTCAACAACATCAAAGACCCATCGCAACCCAGTAATGACCTCCTCCAACCTCTGCTGTCAGGAAGAAGATACAGAAGCCTGAACACACGCACGAGCAGCTTCAGGAACAGCTTCTTCCCAGCCATCATTAGACTGATTAATGGACTCTCTAGCCTCAAATAATGCTGATCTTGCTAACGTTGATCTTGCCTACTGCACACCCTGTGCAATGTAACCTGTATGCCCCTGTTTAAGTCTTTTTGATCTGTACATCCTTGCTTACTATGATCTGCCTGTGCTGCTCATAAACAAATCTTTTCACTGTACTTAGGTACACATGACAATAAATCAATCAATCAAGTGCTCTGCAGCAATCCATTAATCCACTGTCACAGCACCTTCCAAATTTATGAGCTCTACCACCTAGACAGTCAAGGTCAGCAAATGCTTCAGAACTCCACCATCTGAAAATTCTCCTCCAAGCCACACAGCTTCCTGACTTGGAACTACATTGCTGTCTTTCACTGTCACTGCATTGAATTCCTTAAATTTCCTTTCGAACAGTACTCCAGGTGTCACTACATCTCTAGGACAGCAATGGTTCAAGAAACCAGTTCACCATTGCCTTCTCTAGATCAATTAAGGATAGCAAGAAATGCTAACCTAGTATTTCCCATTCCACAAATGAATTTTAAAAAATGTATTGCTGAGCAAAGATGTATTTTGTCCAAGCTTTTCATCTTGCACTCATCAGGATAACTTGGAAGAATTGCAAAGGGGAAAACCAACATTTTAAGGTACGAGTGTTGATCAGTTGGCAAGTGAACTCAGATTAGTTGAGGCATGGCCATGTAGCATACTGATTGACAGTTAACTGCCAGGCTTTTAAAAACAAATTTAAACGACCTAAGATGGCTTGGATTAGTCAAAGCAATGACTAAGAAATGAACCAGCGAACGTCAAATCCTTTTTTTTTAATTGAACAAGGCTCTGTGCTTGTTCATGTTCCAATTTGGTTCCACCTGAAACCAAACAAACTGGTCAACCTCCCCTGGGTATTGGTCATTAAACTGGTCAGAAAGTTGGAACTCCATTCCTAATAGCAATTCTAGTACGTGGATTGTGGCTTCCCATCACCGTCTCAGGAATAATTAGGGATATGGATCAAATGCTGGTCTTCCCAGTAGCCCCTACGTTCCATGAGTGAATTTTTTTTAGAAAAAAGCCAGATGGGAAGGTTGGCATGAAGCGGTAAATTTTCCCTTTCATCAATGGGCGGAAAATTAATGCTGAAAAATCATCCCAATGTTAGTAATCTTCAGTTGATGGCAATTTTGATCCAGGAAGTGGGAAGCAGGCAAGGTTAGCTTTGATTTCGATTTTATTGTCATGTGTACCGAAATATAGTAAAAAGCTTTGTTTATGAGCAGTACAGGCAGATCACAGCAAGCAAAGGGTGTACAGATCAAAAAGACTTAGAGGCTACAGGTTAAATTGCAGGTTATGTTATTTGAGGCTAGAGTCCATTCAACAGTCTAATGTTCAAACTTGTAATTAGATTTAAAAGAACATTATTAGTAATTTTTACAGATTTAGAATTTAGGTTTACAGATGTAGAACGGTTATAAGAAATATTAGATCTGCTGTAGGAGTATGCAAGCATTTGTCCGGTGTCAGCGCCATCTGGCTAAGTGATACAATTTGCGATTTTTCTCAATTAGTGCCAAGATTCTGTTTTCTCTGGAAGCCCTAGGGGGCATCACGACATCAATATATGGTAAATTAATGAGGTTCCTTTTATACAGAAACAGAAATTGCTGGAGAAACTCAGCAGGCCTGGCAGCACCTAAAGCAAAGTTAACATTTCAAGTCCAATGACCCTTTACCAGAACATTCTAAAGAAGGGTCATTGGATCCAAAAAGATTAACTCTGCTTTCTATCTACAAATTCTGCCAAACCTGCTAAGATTCTCCAGCAATTCCTGTTTTTGTTTTAGATTTTCAGCATCTGCACCTCTTTGTTGTATTTTAATGTTTCTTTTATGTCCTGTCATTCCATGTTGCATCAACCCAGGTTCCTACCAAATTTTTCCAGAACGTAACCTTTCATGCAAGAAATATTCCTTAACAGTACACACCACTAATCATACATTAACCACTATAAAACAATGATTCTTCTGCACCAACCCAAAAAAAAGTGTTTTAGAAGATAGCTTGATGAAAGAAATAATTTTATGACATAAACTTGCATCAGCTGGGAGCTTGAAAATTCTTTTGCATAATTTTAATAGGATTTCTGACAGCTGGAACTAAATGATGAATCTAAAACAAGGACTCCAGCTCTAGGGATAAGCCAGCCAGTTGAAACTTATTGGTTTAGAAGTTTGATTTGATTCAAATCAATTTAGTTCTCAAACTTCTTTATAACACAAAGGAGATTTTAAACACTGCTGCCAATAATTCAAACAACACATCATCCCTGATTCAATACATTAAAGTAACTAACTAACAAACATACACAGTTAACACAGGCATTTACAAACAAAATAAACCAGTCCATCAGCATGTAAATTGATGCAACTAAGATTATATGAGAGCGGGTTAAAATTAAGCAAAGTTTCCTGACAATACTGTTGCATTTATGCTCTCAACTCAATTGAAACTGGATTTGCTTAATTTTTCATGATTCCAAACCAGTGCCTTACCTTCTTTTTATGGAAAGAAGTTAATCTGGATGATTTTTCTTGTACATCAATAAAAGAAGCATCCAAAATACCTAAATGAGTGAGGTGCATTTATATTGGTCTCAATTATTTGGTTTAAATCTATAAGTCTATTGATGGATATGATGACCAGAATGCTGTGTGCACTTCTGTAGCAAGTTTGCTGGTGGAGAGCATTTAATCAAGTGAGAGGATAGCAGATGGGGACAGTACCCTCTTTCTACCTCCATGGTAGGAAGGCAATACATCAACACCTAAGGATGTATTAATTTAGCAGTGGGCAGGGGCCTTATCAATGTCATGTTTCCTTTTCGGGGGTTAGAAGAGGCAGGTCCCCCATTTAATGGAACTCAGTTCTGGATTTTAAAAATGCCACTGAGAAGTTGGTGGGGGAAAGAGGGGCAGTAGGGGATCTTTGAGAGCAATAGCCCCTGCCTGCCCTTTCTTTTGACAAACTCAGCCACCATCTCTCCTCAATTCAAGGCATTGTGTAGGTATAGCACCAGCAGGAGGCACTGTCTCCCTGCTCACACTACTGAATACAGAGGAACAGCTAGCCTGAATTGAATTTTATTGAACCCATGTCACCAAAACTTTAGACTTGGGGCTCTGGATTATTAATTAAGTCACATGACCAGTATGCCGCCATCTCTCCAGCCATCTCAATGCCATAGCAGTGGCAGATTCCGCAAAAGACAATGAGAACCTTTCAGAACCACAATGAAACAGTGATCTCTCTTCTGGAGTACTGTGTGCAGTTCTTGTTGCTCTGCTATTGGAAGGATATTATTTAATTGGAGAGGGATCAGAAAAGGTTTACCAGGATGTTGCCAGGAATGGAGGGTTTGAATTATAAAAATAGGCTGGGACATTTTTCACTGGAGTGTAGAAGGTTGATGGCTGACTTTATAGAGGTTTATAAAGTTATGAGGAGCATAGATAAGGTGAATGGCAAGGGTCTTTTGCCTAAGGTGGAGGAGTTCAAAACAAAGGGGCATATTTTTAAGGTGAGAGGAGAAAGTTTTAAAAAGGGCATGAGGGGCAACTTTTATTACACAGCAAGTGGTACATATGTGGAATGAATTGCCAGAGGAAGTGGTGGATGCAGGTACAGTTACAACATTTGGATAGGTACAATGAATAAGAAATGTTTGAAGGGACCTTGGCCAAACACAGGAAAGTGGGACTGGTTTAGTTTGGGAACATGGTTGACGTGGACTAACTAGTCACCAAAGGGTCTGTTTCCTTGCTGTATTACTCAAAATATCCCTTGATATATTTTCAAATCGTAACTTGGTGCAATTTCAGTAACGCAGCTGAGAATGGGCTTGACATAAGAAAAATACAACTTTAGAAGAGTCAATCCAAACCCTATAAATAATGCAGTTTTAAATTGCTGAAAATTACTTTTAAAAACATACAGAGTTATTTCCTGATTATATTGGACACCAGTAGCCAAGTTTCCAGTGAAATAAAATACAAATATATCCCAGAGCTTTTAAACCATTCATCTTAGAGCTCTTGCGCCAAAAATAGCCAGCTAAATTCTAGATATCTCCTCAAAAGCTGCAAAGGAAAGCAACAAACAAAAATTCCTCGTTGTAATTAAATAATTAATGCAATGTAGCCAGTTTTGTAGATTGGATCTGTTTCTAGTATGATACTTTTTAAACTGCTGCAAAAGATTGAAGGGATATGAGTAGCTATTTGCACTTAGTGTTCCACAATCTTTTGCATTGGTTCTATTGGTTCTGGGCCTTTTTTTTAAAACTTCAGCAAGGTATTTGTACCTGATGAGGTGATACTTAATTGTGCCTAATAATTTAAAAAATGAGATATTGGTAATGCAGTACTGAAAGATTTAATTGATTTTTACTCAAGTTCCTGGCATCTACATATATTACAATCACTTTCATTTTTGGGCTAGTGGTGAGAAATTTGGATGTAAACTGCAACCAATTCCCTCAGCTTGTCATGCTGTGAGAGGGCTCGGCAAGATGGAGACTGAGACCTTTGTACTGTCAGGTCACATGCCATGATTGTGGTGACATCATGTTCGTGTCTTTGATAGATATATTACATACTATGAAACATAACACAGAATGCATCATAAGCTGATAGAAGGCAATTACCAAATGCCTCAGTGAAAATGATTGGAGTATCAGGACTGTTGCATTATAAGCGACACAATTTATGAAACAGACCTTTGAGGAGAAGCTTATCAGGAATGCTTCAGTCTGAAACTGCAGTTGGACAACCTCTTTGTAATTGAGTTTTAATGGCTTTTTATTTGCTGCTCTGCCTGGAGTAAAGTACTGCAGGTGTCAGTGCACACATTGGCTTAAACTTCAAGTTTCGTAACTAAACTATTAATATCGTGGCGTTGACTTAATGCATATATATGGTATTAATATTCTGCTTGATTTTTCAAAAAAAAACTATTCCCTGAGTAATTTTTCAGGACTCAGAATTCATTCTGATGTGTGCAATTCCAAATGGATGGAAAGGAGCAGAAAATGCTAGAAACAGTCAGCAGGTCACACAGTATCTAAAAAGAGAAACAGAAAGTTGATGCTCTGGCATTGTCAAAACTGCACCGAGAAAGGAAAAGAAGAAGGTTACGTCTGAAAAAATATATACTCGCACAATCACTGACTTGTAAAGTATTAGGTAGAGATGGTTTAATGGAGTAAGAGTGGGCCAAATTGTTTGGTATCAACTTGCTTTGATTTTCCTCTTCTTCAGCCCCTGGAATTATTCCAGGTTTTCATCCTTTCCATCATACCGGCCTTTTACTCAGCTTAAGTTATTCATATGCTCTCTGGGAGTGGGGAGCCTTTAGTTACAGACATGCTGGGAGTAAGGTGATCCTGTAGCACATGGGAAACCCAGAGGTCTGCATGCAAAATTTAATGTTGGCCAAGGGAGAGGGGAAAGGAACAGGCAGAGGTCTTTAAGAGCATCTTCAAATCTGTGATGGTGATATTGGTATGGAAGCAAGGAAGTATCCCAGTGGTGAATTGGAATTGGGATGGCAACACTAACAGCATTGTAATGTGGCTCAGATTCCAGATCAGACAAGCCTGTGCCTTTAAGACAATTATGTGACTTCATGACACATCACAAATGGGTATGTACTCACCTTCAGTCTCATGTGTGTGTGGGTAATGGCGTCTGTATAGTGTCTTCAATCAGTCAGTTATGTGCATGAAATGTACAGTAAAATCAATAAGCACAAAACCCAGGCTATGTGTGCAAATTGTAGCATTGCACCTAACAAGTGTTTAAGTACTTTTTAGGATATCTGACTCAATAAGAACTTTATTCTTTGTCATATATGTTATATATGCTTACGTAGAGTAAACTACAGACTTCATCAGTGGGAAGTTAAGTTTAAATGTTTTATTTTTCAGGGACATTGGGAAGTGTATTTACTGTATTTACTCCTACCCCCACCCCCACCACACACCCCACTTCCCACATTGTTCCAGGAGACGCCAGAAGAAAAGCTGCACACCCCTCCCACTCCCACCACACACCCGACTTCCCACATTATTCCAGGAGACGCCAGAAGAAAAGCTGCACACCCCTCCCACCCCAACCACACACCCCACTTCCCACATTATTCCAGGAGACGCCAGAAGAAATGACATCATGGAAAGCCAGCAGAGGTGATGCCACTGAAAGCTAGCAGTGAGGCAAGAACATGCCCACAGGCAAGTAGGTCCCAGGAACCGGGGATAGGCTTAGCAAGCAGGCTAATGTGTGGGTTTACTGCTTCCATATTGGGAAGTCAAACTGTCTGCTGTATGAAGCAATGAACATGCTGTGGATTAAATCTCCAGTGTTTAACTTCCATTACCAGTGATTAACAGAAATGATTTGAGAACATTTGCATCAAATTTTAAAAGCAACTCACTCACTCCACCAAGAGTGAAATGACCTGAGCCCATGCTTGACCTTTCACAGTCAGGTAAATGCTTACTGAATGATCTTCCTGCAAATAAATTTATCTAATTTAAACTGCAAGTACAAACTGTGGCCTTTCAAGAATATGAAATAGTACAATATTTCAGCAGCAGGGGGAGATGTGCAACTATCGTTCTGGATTGTACAATCCCCAGGATCACTTTCCATTGTCTTAATTATTGTGTAGCCTTTGGTTGTGAGTTTACGCAACCCTAGTTGGAGCTATGATAAATGTCAACCTTTAAACTTAGCTTCCAAAAATAAGCAACCTGAAGCATGAGATATAGCCTTTTTCAAATGATTATTTATAGTATACAATGTAGAATACACACACACACACACACATATATAATATGAAATTCAATATGAAATCGGGTGAATTTTATTGAATATATTTGGAGTATTGCATGCTGTTGTGGTTGCCACACTATAGGAAGGATGTGGTGGCTTTAGATAAGGTGCAAAAGAGGTTAACAAGGATGTTGACTAGATTGGTGTGTATTAGCTGTAAGGAGAGAGAGAATAAAATTGGATTGTTTTCACTACTATCAAAGGCTGAAGGGCAACCTGTTGGAAGTATATAAAACTTTGAAAGGCATGGATAGGGTGGATAGTCAGATTTTTTTTTCCCCATGGCGGAAATGTCAAATACGAGGAAGCATATGTGTAAGTAAGTGGGGGACAGTTTAAAGGAGATGGGTGCAGCAAGTTTTCTTCTAAACAGAGAGGGTCGTAGGTGGAACATGCTGCCAGGGGAGGTGATAGAAGCAGATATAATTGTAACGTTTAAGAGGCATTTAGACAGATAGACACACGAACAGACAGGGGATGGAGGAATACGAACAAAGTTCAGGCAGATGGAATTAGTTCAGAATGGCATCATGATTGGCCCAGACATGGTGGGCCGAAGGTCCTGTCCCTGTGCTGTACTATTCTCTGTTCTATATTCCTGACCCAGTATGATCAGATTTAAGGTCTACTAAATGACATTAAATGCAATGCTCAAAAATCATACCATGAATGCCTGACAAAATTAAGCACATTCATAATTCTTACTGTGTGTTTCAAAATTCCACAATATCCTTTGAAGTCTTTTTCTAGCTCTATACTGTGGTAACAGACACAATATCAACTTCTGTTGGCTGTGATGGCAGGAGAACAATAACTAACAATCCAAGTTCACGGAGCAAGAAATTATAAAAGAGCAAAAATCCTATGAAGAATGAGTTGTGTCTAAAATCCACAATTACCCAAATTGGATCAGAGATAGTAGGAACTGCAGATGCTGCAGAATCCGAGACAACAAGGTGCAGGGCTGGATGAACACAGCAGGCCAAGCAGCATCATAGGAGCAGAGAGGCTGACGTTTCGGGCCTAGACCCTTCATCAGAAAAGGGGGAGGGGAAGGGGGTTTTGAAATAAATAGGGACAGAGTGGGAGGCGGATAGAAGAGGGATAGAGGAGAGGATAGGTGGAGAGGAAACAAACAGGTCGAAGAGGCGGGGATGGAGCCAGTAAAGGTGAGTGTAGGTAGGGAGTTAGGAAGGGGATAGGTCAGTCCAGGGAGGACGGACAGGTCAAGGGGGCGGGATGAGGTTGGTCGGTAGGAGATGGAGGTGCGGCTTGAGGTGGGAGGAGGGGATAGGTGGGAGGAAGAACAGGTTAGGGAGGCAGGGACGAGCTGGACTGGTTTTGGGATGCGGTAGGGGGAGGGGAGATTTTGAAACTTGTGAAATCCACATTGATACCATTGGGCTGCAGGGTTCCCAAGCGGAATATGAGTTGCTGTTCCTGCAACCTTCGGGTGGCATCGTTGGAGGCCCAGGATGGACATGTCGTCTGAGGAATGGGAGGGGGAGTTGAAATGGCCCGCGACTGGGAGGTGCAGTTGTTTGTTGCGAACCGAGCGTAGGTGTTCTGCAAAGCGGTCCCCGAGTCTCCGCTTGGTTTCCCCGATGTAGAGGAAGCCACACCGGGTGCAGCGGATGCAGTATACCACATTGGCAGATGTGCAGGTGAACATCTGCTTGATGTGGAAAGTCTTCTTGGGGCCTGGGATGGGGGTGAGGGAGGAGGTATGGGGGCAGGTGTAGCACTTCCTGCGGTTGCAGGGAAAAGTGCCGGGTGTGGTGGAGCTGGAGGGGAGTGTGGAGCGGACAAGGGAGTCACGGAGAGAGTTGTCCCTCCGGAAAGCAGATAAAGGTGGGGAGGGAAAGATGTCTTTGGTGGTGGGGTCGGATTGCAGATGGCGGAAGTGTCGGAGGATGATGCGTTGGATCCGGAGGTTGGTGGGGTGGTACGTGAGGACGAGGGGGATTCTTTTTTGGTTTTTATTGCGTGGACGGGGTGTGAGGGATGAGGTGCGGGAGATGTGGGAGACACGGTTGAGGGCGTTCTCGACCACCGAGGAGGGGAAGTTACGGTCCTTGAAAAACGAGGACAACTGAGATGTACGGGAGTGGAATGCCTCATCCTGGGAGCAGATGCGGTGGAGGCGAAGGAATTGGGAATAGGGGATAGCATTTTTGCAGGAAGGTGGGTGGGAGGAGGAGTATTCTAGGTAGCTGTGGGAGTCGGTGGGCTTGAAATGAATATCGGTTTCTAGGTGGTTGCCCGATATGGAGACAGAGAGGTCCAGGAAGGGGAGAGAGGTGTTAGAGATGGTCCAGGTAAACTTAAGGTTGGGGTGGAAGGTGTTAGTGAAGTGTATGAACTGTTCGAGCTCCTCGTGGGAGCACGAGGCGGCGCCGATACAGTCATCAATGTAACGGAGGAAGAGGTGGGGTTTAGGGCCGGTGTAGGTACGGAAGAGGGATTGTTCCACGTAACCTACAAAGAGGCAGGCGTAGCTTGGGCCCATGCGGGTACCCATGGCTACCCCCTTTGTCTGTAGGAAGTGGGAGGAATTGAAAGAGAAGTTGTTGAGTGTGAGGACGAGTTCGGCTAAGCGGATGAGGGTATCAGTGGAGGGGGATTGGAATGGGAAATAGAACTCTCCAGCCCCTGCAGTGCCCACCTCTCCCTAAAGGACTGGTCGGGCCTCCAATTCCCCGGTCCCCAACACCTCATCTTTACCATGGACGTCCAGTCCCTCTACACCTGCATTCCCCATGCAGATGGCCTTAAGGCCCTCCGCTTCTTCCTGTCCCGCAGGCCCGACCAGTCCCCCTCCACTGATACCCTCATCCGCTTAGCCGAACTCGTCCTCACACTCAACAACTTCTCTTTCAATTCCTCCCACTTCCTACAGACAAAGGGGGTAGCCACGGGTACCCGCATGGGCCCAAGCTACGCCTGCCTCTTTGTAGGTTACGTGGAACAATCCCTCTTCCGTACCTACACCGGCCCTAAACCCCACCTCTTCCTCCGTTACATTGATGACTGTATCGGCGCCGCCTCGTGCTCCCACGAGGAGCTCGAACAGTTCATACACTTCACTAACACCTTCCACCCCAACCTTAAGTTTACCTGGACCATCTCTAACACCTCTCTCCCCTTCCTGGACCTCTCTGTCTCCATATCGGGCAACCACCTAGAAACCGATATTCATTTCAAGCCCACCGACTCCCACAGCTACCTAGAATACTCCTCCTCCCACCCACCTTCCTGCAAAAATGCTATCCCCTATTCCCAATTCCTTCGCCTCCACCGCATCTGCTCCCAGGATGAGGCATTCCACTCCCGTACATCTCAGTTGTCCTCGTTTTTCAAGGACCGTAACTTCCCCTCCTCGGTGGTCGAGAACGCCCTCAACCGTGTCTCCCACATCTCCCGCACCTCATCCCTCACACCCCGTCCACGCAATAAGAACCAAAAAAGAATCCCCCTCGTCCTCACGTACCACCCCACCAACCTCCGGATCCAACGCATCATCCTCCGACACTTCCGCCATCTGCAATCCGACCCCACCACCAAAGACATCTTTCCCTCCCCACCTTTATCTGCTTTCCGGAGGGACAACTCTCTCCGTGACTCCCTTGTCCGCTCCACACTCCCCTCCAGCTCCACCACACCCGGCACTTTTCCCTGCAACCGCAGGAAGTGCTACACCTGCCCCCATACCTCCTCCCTCACCCCCATCCCAGGCCCCAAGAAGACTTTCCACATCAAGCAGATGTTCACCTGCACATCTGCCAATGTGGTATACTGCATCCGCTGCACCCGGTGTGGCTTCCTCTACATCGGGGAAACCAAGCGGAGACTCGGGGACCGCTTTGCAGAACACCTACGCTCGGTTCGCAACAAACAACTGCACCTCCCAGTCGCGGGCCATTTCAACTCCCCCTCCCATTCCTCAGACGACATGTCCATCCTGGGCCTCCAACGATGCCACCCGAAGGTTGCAGGAACAGCAACTCATATTCCGCTTGGGAACCCTGCAGCCCAATGGTATCAATGTGGATTTCACAAGTTTCAAAATCTCCCCTCCCCCTACCGCATCCCAAAACCAGTCCAGCTCGTCCCTGCCTCCCTAACCTGTTCTTCCTCCCACCTATCCCCTCCTCCCACCTCAAGCCGCACCTCCATCTCCTACCGACCAACCTCATCCCGCCCCCTTGACCTGTCCGTCCTCCCTGGACTGACCTATCCCCTTCCTAACTCCCTACCTACACTCACCTTTACTGGCTCCATCCCCGCCTCTTCGACCTGTTTGTTTCCTCTCCACCTATCCTCTCCTCTATCCCTCTTCTATCCGCCTCCCACTCTGTCCCTATTTATTTCAAAACCCCCTTCCCCTCCCCCTTTTCTGATGAAGGGTCTAGGCCCGAAACGTCAGCCTCTCTGCTCCTATGATGCTGCTTGGCCTGCTGTGTTCATCCAGCCCTGCACCTTGTTGTCTCGGATTACCCAAATTGGACCAAGTTTCTGAATTTATAAATGAACCCAACATGTTCCAAGTCACTATGGGTGTCATTAAGCTGGTTTCACAATTACCTCCATTCTTCCTGTGCCTTAAAATGTTCGATCTCATCCGTCAGTTTTTAAAATTTTATTTAACTCTATGTCAATTTACTAATTCACTATGACTTGACAGCATAAAAGAGTACGCATTACTTACCAGAATTGCAACATACGATCAAAATGTACGGGCCTCAGAAGAGCTAACCTTGACACAATTACTGAAAATACTGTAGAACATGTATTAAATGGCTACCCTGGGGACCAACCAACATTGACTTCTTGAGAGAAGTGCTTTTTTAGTCTACACGCTGCTCCCATTAAAAATCGTTGCAATGGGATTGGGGTAGGCTGATAAATGCTTATTAAAGGCATGGGAATGCTTCATGTAAGTGACTGTGGACTTATATATGACAAAATATGTTTTTTTAATGCTGATTTCAGCTTTCACTAAGATATGAAAAAACTGGTCACAATATTTTTACATTTAGGGTCGAGAAGGCAGAAGCTATCATTGTTAAACTAATTTGAGTATGTATAAAACAGGTTAAAGTTTAGGTAAATTTAATTCCTTACAGTCATAATCGAGGAAATGATATTTGAAAACACAAAAAGCTGTTAGTGATGGTTTCTATTTATTTAATACTTCAAATTAGTATGGCAATTTTATGTGCATTGTTATTATCTAATTGTTATTGCATAAAGTAATGTGAGTCCAAGGAGGGAGTGCTTTCCACGTTTGATTTTCACAGTGTGAAAGAAAACACTTTCCTTCTTCAAGTGAAAGGTGGAAATTGCCACTAATTACTTCCATAATATAATGACAAATAAGCATGTTGTGCCACTCAAACAAAACACAGTCCTTTGAATAAAAGACAGTACAACAGACACTGCAATTAAAACCTAACATTTTTACATACCATCCTCTCCATCAATTAAGTTCAAAGATAAGATCGTGGAAAACAGAGACCTTTTTCAATGTCTTAGGAACCTTCTCTTATTAAAGGCAGACATAGATGACGAAATTCAACTTCACATCCAATGTACCAGCTCAGCCATTCATAGCAACTGGGGATAAGAATATTGAAAGCTACGGTCTCAAAATCAAAACTAAGGTCATGGCTTACTGGACGAAGATGATCTCTGCACTCTTATATGCTTTGGAAACTTGGACAACCTACAGCACCTCAAAGCACTGGAGAAATATCACCAGCAGTGGTTTTCACAGAACCATTCGACTCTGATGACAAGAAAAGTGATCCAATAGCACATCAATTTGGATTCAAGCCAGTTCTTGAGACAAAAGTCAAGCCACAATTTGATTTTTGTGAGTTTATGGACTATTCAGTCTTACAGTTCCCTCCACACACCACTTCCCCTTTAAATAATTGACAAGATAAATATGATCAATTAACCTCAGTTATTAGCTTAACTGTTTGTTATATTAAGATAGCAGTGCCTTCTCCCAGCTGACATGCCCAGCATTGAGGTAATAATCATCCAAAACCGGCTCGAGGGCAAAAATGATGTTCATTTGCTTGACCCTTGACTCCTGTTGCAATGTTGTCCTTAGAACTCAGATATGGCAGGTCCTCAAAGAATTTACCAACAAGTCAAGCATTCTCATCGACTCTTGAAATCTCTCTGAAGGTACCAAACACCTTGAGAGACTTTCGGAAAGCAAGCACACATGAGTGAATTCAACGTGTCAGAGGCGTGGTACCAATGTCCAAAACCTCATCTCCTTTTGCCTTCAAGCACATGTGTCAGAGCCTACAGATCACACCTTGGATTTATCAGACATCTCAGAACCTGTCAAACTAGAGTGGAATCAAGTCATTGTCAACCCTGAGAGATTGGCGATGATTAAGATAATGAAGAATTTTTTTCAAATATCTCAACAGGGAAATGTCGATGAATGTCAATATCTCAAGTATTTACCAATGTCCACTTCAGAGAATTCAGAAAAAAGTTGATGACTTTGTGCCTTGATTTTAATGAGAAAGCAGGATATGCTTCTATTTTACAACAAAAGCAATACAGAATGAATGCTGGAAATCTGAAATTAATGCAGAAAATGCTGGAAATACTCAACTGGTCTAGAAACCTCTATGGAGAGAGAGAAAAGTTAATGGGTGATATCTTCCCAGCTCCTGCTATGGCAACAAAGTTGGGAAAACTGCATGAGTGCACCAGGGAGGAGGGTGTCATCATCAAGACCAAATATCTAATCTTCCAACCAATGTTGAACAGCAAGATGAGACTCTTGCTGAAGAACAGCAAGAGATCTACTTGCATGCATTACCATACATGAGCTAATTATTACCTAATGTCACCTCACTAACATTTCCCATTCTCCCCCCCAACAGATAGAAACTAGACAATGACAATTCCAAACTTGAAACCAGAGCAGATACCTGGCTTACTCCTCCAGTCTTTCATCCTGGAACCAAGTACCAACATCTCGGGGCACATTTCACAGGCAGTGGTCACGTGCACACATCCCCCAACTGTGTCCACAGACCTTGGCGCTCAATGTGTGCCAAGTTCACTGAATCATCTTTGCACATCTTCGATTCAGTTACAGTAGACTTCTGCACTTCAATGCTGCACTTTGGAGTGGACTGACACCTTTCATTGTCATGCTGCTGCCAGAACACTGCACGCACAGGCGCAGCCAAGATCTATCAAGAAGGGAATGAGTAAGTTTGAGGATAGCCTGTGATTCACTGCATGAAGAACAATCACTATTTCCTTTCATTATGTTATGAATGACAAGTGCAGGATGGAGATGAAAACGGCTGCCACCACACGTGGAATGGGTGGGCTAAGTGCTTCATTCTGTGAGGGACAGGATTTCACCTCTGAGCAACGTGAGGCCTTACAGAGGGCAGCTGTATTACACAGACAGCTGGGTGAAAGACGCCCGTCAGCACTACACACTGGGTTCGATCGTCAGGAACTAATCTACTGTGTCGAGTGCAAATACACACCCCTAGCACGAGGGGTCACATCAAAGATCATCAGGAATCAATACCATTAATGACCATGAAGGACAAACAATGTATTGCAGCCCAGAAAGATTCACAGATGTGGCCAAAGTAGCAAGCACCTACCAAATTCCCAAAGGATGCCCATGGAACAGGAGCTGCTCACTTCACACACTTTGGACCACAAATCATTATGGTTCTATGGTTCTAATATAAAGCACAAAGGATTGCTCAGCTTTGTACTTTCAATCCTGTCATTGCAGCGAGACAGACATTTGCCCACACAGCTGATAATGATAAGTGAATGTATGTTTCCAAATGTGAGAATGTATTTACAATGAAGTGTATGCTTCCTCTTCTTTCTTTCTTTCAATCCCATAGTTCTGTCTCACAGCTGGTGTGAAGGGAGCCTGCCCTACAGCAGAGTTCATCGGCGTTGGAGTTTTGGTCAGGCAACCCCAAGGTCATTTGTGTCCAAGAGGCCCAGACGTGCCGAATGTGACCTGCTCAGAGGCAGGGGCACCTTCTTCAGTTTTAATTGCTGCAAACTAAGGGTGGAGGGCAGGGGAGCAGGTGGCAGGCTTGGGTGTTGTAAGAGGAGATTTCTGGGTGGTTTGTATGGGATTCCTCCTTCACCTGGGTGCCTAAAGGCACTACACTTCCTCATTGTGAGGAAGGGGCCCCCAAAGTGAGATCAATGTGTCAATGTCCTGTTGCCTCACTGTTGGTGCTAAGCACCAATGGCTGGAGTAATGGTGTGTAGGACTGAGCACATACCCAGCAGATACTGAACCTAGCTCTCCGCAGCCACCTTTTCCCTGGAGGCAGACAGATATTCAAATGCCAGTGGCAACAGGGTCCAAATGTTGGCACATAGTTGAGAAGATGTCTGGCTGTCTTCCAAGTGCTTGTGACTTAGGGCCATTTCTTCCTTAGCCAGCTGGAGCAGTGTCAGTGATGTGATCACCAGCAGGTGCTCCCAACTCTAATCTAGACAAAATACCCATCAAGATGTCAGCATCTGAGCTGGTGAGAGGTGCAGGAGGCAGCCTTACTGGTGCATTCTCTGAAGCATGTATGCTTTCTTCCTCCAAGGAGGCGGAGGAGATGTCTTGTGGAGTCAATTTCTTGCCTGCTAGGACTATGCTGATCCCCTTGCAGGAGACAAAAGAGAGAATGTGTCATGAATAATGGGTAGAAGTTTGGACATGTTAACAAACATCCCAATGGTGACAATGGCACAGTAATAGACAATGCTTCTTACGAGTTTGCTGAGACATAGACTATAGAGTGCCGTCAAAAGATGATGTGCTGATGCTCAACCTTACATTGAGCTTCTCAGAGACACTGCAGCAGGCCGAAGATGGCAGTGTCGGTGTGTGAGCAAGATGGAGAATTAATAGGACAAGCAACCAGAGTGGAGGCAGTTTGCAAAACCATCACCCAATTTGCATTTGTGTCAATATCCACAAATCAGTCCTATGTGATTTTACCAAACTTATTACAACCAAATGCAAATCCCAGATCTGCATGGGAGATACTTCACAAAGAAGTCTCTTCATCACAAGATTAACTTTCCCTGCAGGATATTCAATAGACTGGAGATCTCCCTCTCTGCCGATGATGCATTTTTTTTTAACAAATATGGTTTAGCGCAGTATCTTGCACATAGGCTAGAGGCCAAAGGTATTTAAGAGGGAAAGAACACTGCTTAGATGTGATTTCTTATACATTGCAAGCTGCACATGCTTTAGGAATTTGCTAGTATTCAAGGAAAAGCAAGGAAGAATTACATCTTCATTTGAAGAACTGGGACCTTCCCTGGCCCTGGTTCAAATATGAATTAAATATTGAGACAGACGCCTTCTGAGTTTCCAAGGTAACACCTTCATGGTTCCCTTTGACTAAATCAAAGCTGCACCTCGGGACAACCACACTGGTTAGGCCTTTTTCAGAATTATGAAGCATTACAATAAGATACCGGGTGAGATTCTCCATTTTATTATTTTTCCACTTGGGATACCTCAATATGTTAAGCTCCTGGGTAAAAATGGATGAACTGACATCCCTTCTTTATTGTCCATCTACATGGTTGGTTGCAACAGGGTTAATTTAGAAAGGATCGCTTCCCTTGTTACATAGAACATAAAACATAGAACAGTACAACACAGGACAGGCCCTTTGGCTCATAATGTTGTACCAACCTATTATCCTACTCTAAGATCAAACTAATCTGCATACCCTACATGTTACTATCATCCATATGCCTATCCAAGAGTCACTTAAATGTCCCTAATGTATCTGACTCTATGAACACCGCTGGCAGTGCATTCCACGCACCCAGCACTCTCTGTGTAAAGAACCTACTTCTGACATCTCCCCTATACCTTCCTCCAATCACCTTAAAATTATGCCCCCTCATGATAGTCTTTTCTGCCCTGAGAAAAAGTCTCTAGCTATCCATTCTATCTGTGCCTCTCATTATCTTGTACACCTCTATCAAGTCACCTCTCATCCTTCTTCACTCCAATGAGAAAAGCCCTAACTCCCTCAACCTTTCCTCATAAGACCTGCCCTCCAGTCAAGGCAGCATCCTGGTAAATCTCTTCTGCACCCTGTCTAAAGCTTCCACATCCTTGCTTTAATGAGGCGACCAGAACTGAACACAATATTCCAAGTGTGATCTAACCAGGGTTTTATAGAATTGTACCGTAACCTCGCAGCTCTTAAACTCAATCCTCCTGTCAATGAAAGCCAACACACTAGAGGGATCTATGGACATGGATCCCTAGATCCCTCTGTTCCTCCACTCTGCCATGAATCCTGCCATTAACCCTGTATTCTGCATTTAAATTCAACCTTCCAAAATGAATCACTTCACACTTTCCTATCAACACTTGTTGATAGCTTTCTCCCTAACACAAAGTACTTAATTTCCAAAAGGAGCCAATCTAAGCAAGCTTTTTTGAATTAACAAAAAGAGTTAGTTTATTAATTACTAAACCTAAGAAAAATTAAGATACAACACTTATAACCACAGTTTAGAAATAAGAGGTGAGTATAGTAGGGTTCTGGTTTGCATTCAATAATTTGCTGATATTAGGTAGTTGGAATCACCCCCAGATCCCTGGTTCTGGACACTGAACTTGTTTCGGGAATGTGAAATGAAGAAGGTCAGAAATCAGGCAACACCAGGTTATCGTCCAACAGGCTTATTTGAAATCACAAGCTTTCAGAGCATAACCCCTTCGTCAGGTGAAGTGAGAGGGAAGCACACAGACATAGAATTTACACACAGAGAGATCAAGGGATGAGAGATCAAAAAATCATACAAATGGTGTGAGCGGAATATCAAATAATATGTCTCTGCAGGTGAATAATGCAATTGACAGGCACTTCAGGGCAAAAGAATCTCTGCATTTATTTACAACCCCAAAAGGAGGGTATGATACAAGAAATAAAGGTAATACAATTACCAGTGAAATTAACACTGTTATTCAGAGGACAGTAATACTATTAAATATACTATAAGCTAGATTAAACACTATTAGAACTTCAAGGGTTCTAATCACAGAAACTTTAATCAGGCTTCCTACTCTTGGGGTCCCAATGCACTGCCACCACCTGCCTTCCCTTCTCTGCTAGCTAGGTTGGAACTCTGGGGTCTCAGGAGTTTGAGTGCACAACTGAGGAAAACAGTTTTAAAGTGCATCTGATTGTTGAGATTCTCACCAGTTGTCTTGTTTCAGAGCAGGTCTGTGTTTGGAAAGTTTTGTTTGGATAGCGCTTGGTTGGCTTCCCCCCCCTCTCAGATGTCCTTTGTTGCGACAATGCCCTCAGTTTAGTTTCTTGATTCAGCTTCTCTGTTAGGCCTCTGTGCTTCTTAGTTCCGAAGCTGCTTGTTGGGGCTGGAAGCCTGTGGGGAAGCTGTTTGTGCAGACGTTTGTTGTTGCAAAAGGCACTCTCATCATGTCAGATCAGGGCTAGCAGTTATACAGACTGTGTGCCCCGTTATCTCCCCTCAAATCTCTGTTGCCCATTGTGGTTTTTGGTGTTTCCTTCTGAAGTCAATTGGTTTCTGGATGTATAGAGTATGGGTGAATGGATTTCGATTGAGGTTGAGTGTCTAGTATTTCTGTAGGCTCCGTACTGTCTGCTGCTGGGTAGCCTGCACCGTCAGAGTTAGTTTCAGTCTAAAGTATTGGGTTTGGTTGATTGTTCTCTTAGAGTAGAGGTGTAAATTGGAATTCCAGGCAGAACAATAATCTGAGACTGAAATCAATCTGGCTGTGTGTATTTGTTGCAGCCTGAGCTCAGGATCTTGTCCAGTATTTTAGATGATGGAGATTTTTGCTAATCTTCCAGTACAAAAAATAAAAGTTCAAAAAAATGTATAAGGATCCATTTCTAAATTGTTCCTGAAGAGTGGATAGGTGAACATTGGAGCTGTTGAGGGGGAGATAACTAGGAGCATTGATCTTGACAGTTAACAATTGTTTTGAGATTTTTCATTTTATTGGCTAATTAAAGTTCTTTTGTTTTTTTTATTTTGAAGAGTTTGCAGTTTTCCAAATGTTTGGGAGTCTTCACTTACCTGCAGCACAGGGAGTCTAGGAATAAAATTGTGTGCAGTTTACGTTTTCACAGTACCAGAAGGATGTGGAAGCTTTGGAGAGAGTACAGAGAGGGTTCACCAGGATGTTGCCTGGTTTCCAGGGCATTGACTATGAGGAAAGGTGAAAAAAACTAGGATTGTTTTCACTGGAAAGACGGCGGCTGAGAGGAGAACTGATTGAGGTCTACAAAATTATTAGAGGCATAGATAGGGTGGATAATCAGAGGCCTTTTCTTAGGGTTGAAGTTTCAATTACAAGGGGGCACAGGATCAAGGTCAGAGGGGGAAAGTTTAAGGGAGATGTGCGAGGGAAGTTTTTCATGCAGTGAGTGGTAGCAGCCTGGAATGCACTACCAGAAGAGGTGGTGGAAGCGGGCACATTGAAGACATTTAAGAGGCACCTAGATAGTACATGAATAGGGAGGGAATAGAGGGATACGGATCAAAAAGTGGCAGGTTTGTTTTTAGAGTAATTCGGGCATGATTGTCAGCACAGTCTTGGAGAGCCAAAGGGACTGTTCCTGTGATGTACTTTTTCATTTGTTCATTTCTTCAAAAACAGAATTTGCTGGAAAAGTTCAGCAGGTCTGGCAGCATCTGTGAAGAGGAATCAGAGTTAACATTTCAGGTCCAGTGACCTTTCCTCAGAGCTGAGTTGCTATTTTATGCAATTCCTTCCCTTTGACGACCAATGTTGAAAGTGAATTTGTGACAATATGATGCTCCATTTTATAACAATTTAGAATATTCATGATCTCTTTTTGTAAATTGGGTGCCCTGTTATTAACATCATTGTCTTTTAAAGTAACAAGAATATGAAAGAGAATCTGGTAGAAATTGTGTCTTAGGAAGTCAAACAGTGGAAATTCACACTCAAAGTTTGAATACAAATCAGAGGCTGTCTTCAGATGCTTGTTTTATTTCTTTGGATTAAAGCCTTTTTCTAGATCCCTTAAAGAAGGCCATTCTGTGAAATGCAGTCACCCAGATCCACAAAACAAAGTTTAACAAAATATCCAGATGTTACTTTAATACATTGCTTATATTACAAACACTGTTAATTGAGTATATATTGTTGTATTTATCACTGTGATTAACAGCAGCTGATACTAATTGGGAAAATTTAAGGCTGGATATTATATATAAAGACCATAAAATTCAATAGGATGATCCCTGATATGAAGGGATTGTTTTTTGAGCAAAGATTAAACAGGTTGGGACTCTACACAGTGGAGTTTAGAAAAATGAGATGATCTCATTGAAAACATAAAGGATTCTTAAGGGGTTGACAGGGTTAATGCTGAGAGAATGTTTCCTCTCATTAGAGAGTGTAGGACCAGAGGACATGGTCTCAGAATAAAGGGTGCCAATTTAAGACTAAGATGAGGAGGAATTTCTTTTCTCTGAGGATTGGAAGTCTTTGGAACTCCTTGGCACAGAGATCTATGGGGTAAAGTTCTTGTGTATATTTAAGGCTAGATAGATAGATAGATAGATTCTTGAAGAGAGTCAAGGGTTATAGATATAGGGCAGGAAAATGGACGTGAGAAATACCAGATCAACCATGAACCTAGTGAAAAGGCAGAGCAGGCTCAAGGTGCCAAAAACAGTCTACTCCTGTTCCTATTTCTTATGGTGTTTATGTATGAGAACAAGCTTCTACCTGAAAAGTTCCACTCCCTTGAAGGGAAAATCCACTCAGAACTTGGATTTATTCACAGTTCCAAATACAACTTATGTGGAAGACGGATCAGCTCCTGATTCAACCTTTGCCAAATGAATATTTACCAGATTAATATACAGCATGTTTAAAATTCATTCATGGGATGTGGATATCACTGGCTAGCCCAGAATTTATTGCCCATCCCTAATTGCTCAGAAGGCAATTAAGCAGGAGCCACATTGCTATAGGCCTGGAGTCACCTGTAGGCCAAAACAGTTCAGGATGGCAATTTCTTTCCCTCAAGGACATTAGTGAATCAGATGGGTTTTTCCAACAGTCAATGGTGGTTTCATGGTCATCAATTGACTCTTAATTCCACATTTTTATTGGATTCAAATTCCACCAGCTGCTGTGCGGGGATTTGAACCTGAGTTTCCAAAACTCTAGATTAATAAACTCACAATTACACAATTAGGTTATCACTTCCCCTTCTGAGAATGGGATGATAGATGACTCAATAGTGAATCGTTTGTGAGAATGTGATTCAAAGTGCATCAAAGTAATGATGCATATTACAGCCACAATTTTATACCACCAAGCCTTTGACTGAAAAGATCTGTTCTGGGTATTTTATATGTTCATGGGCAAGAAGGTGCCTTTGACACTTTGTAAGAAAGAGCTTGGAAAAATGAAGAAAAAAAATGTATGAGCTCATCACCAGAGGATATCACTGATCTGCATGAATAAAAAAAGCTTATCCATAGTTTAGAGTAACAGTGAAGTACCACTTCCCCGCCCTGTGGCAGTTTATACGACTATCATATGTTTCAATGTTCTCTGTTAGGTTTCATTTCTACGTAAATGCCCATCAGTTATGTGCTTCATATTGCAACAAAAAAGAATAATGTCATGCATTGAAAATTAATAAACCATTTGCAAATAAACCATTTGCAATTCCACAGTAAATTCTTGTCTGCAGTGCCTCTGTGTAAATTGTCATTTGCAGGGAACTGTTCCAAATAGGGTCAATGTTTTTCCTGTAATTACATAAACAAATATATTGTATGCATCAAAACAAAATAATCAGTTTCATGAGAGATTTTCAAAGCCATCATGCTCAGGTGCTTAGATTGTGTTATGGATTCCACATCATCTGTTCGAGATTATTGCTTTGCAAGTTGGGTAGTAATATTGCCTTTAATTTTGTCAGATGATCTTACTGTCATACAGGAATTCCACGTTTCCTTATATAAGGGTCTCCAAAGTATCACCTCTTCCAATGAGGAAATGGCTCCCCATTTAAAGTTTTTGCATCTTTTGCTCTATTCTGTTTTCTGATTCTTCGTACCATTTGTAACTTGCTTGAGTACCTGTTCAAACCTTTGGGTTGCAAGAGTGATAGATATATTATGCTATCCTGCTGAAGGGTCTGTCTGTCAGGAAGTCAGGTTCTGCGTTGTGCTATCATGTTGAGATACAATTTTTTAAAAAATTCAACAAATAGCAACAACAAAAGCAAGAGATTGACTTTGAATATTGTGGCCAAACTGGCATCCTTGAGTAGAATCCTTAGTAGACTGTACATATCTAAAGACCTGAACACCAAGACTTTTGCAGTACGATTACTTAACAGGAATGTATTGTTTTCAATTAACTTTATTATGATCTATGATGAAAATCTTAAATCATGCACAAAAGCATTTGTCTTCATTAGTAATATTCATGGTACCTATTTCTTAACACAGAGCAACGGGCCATAACTCTTTCCAGGGGATAACAAGTTGGAAAGGCTACCTTCCAGGAAACCATCCCTATCCGCACCATTTTTGACTGTTAGCCTCATATGTCATTCATAATTTTTAACATTGAACAGTTATATTACATCTTAATACGATAGCTCTCATAAGTGTTTCACTGGGCAGAATTGTGTTCGTAAAACAAAGTTTTCCATACTTTGCTCACTCTAGGGTTTTGCACCCAAGATAAAGTAACATGTTAACATTTATCTGTCTCACTTTGGCATCAAAATGACATAATCTTGGGCTTACAAAAGAAACCACAGCATTGCAAGGAACAGGAGGATAATGAAGTTGTCCAAAAGCCCCGCAGTACAGATGCTGTGGGGATGTTAATTTGCCCCTGGTAAAAGAATTATTTTTTAACATGGTCCTTTCAAAATGCAACATTCATACATTTCAGTAAAGCTTTCTTTCCCTGTCTATACGAACACTGAATGGCATTTATTTGTGCCCTCATTGTTAACTCCCCTAGGCTATTTGCATACTAATTTATAGCTTGCCAAGAAATAGTAACATCAAATGCTTGTATTATACGTGCACCGACAATGTATGTACAATGATGTGCCAGCATGCTGTCCTCTCGAGTATTATCTACTAACACATTGTCCAGTGCCATTTTTGAAAATTTAATGAAAGGAGCTGACTGCAAAATGACTAATTGAGATTCTGCTGGCACAGTACCTGGAGGCGCTTGTTCCTTAGAGAGTTTAGCAACTGCTGGAGCAGTACCCTCTGCTACCATTAAGAAATTTCTAGCTTGGATTTAGCAGGCAGCAGCAGATACGAATACTCGAGGAACAGTTGATACAGTGTCTTTCTGAAGCTTTCGCTATTTCAGTAAACATCCTTTATCTAAATATTTAACAAATACTGCTCCAAGATCTGTGAATCCTTTATTAATACTTATTTACATTTTAGGTCCTCATCTACAGGGTTAAAAAATACTATGTTATGTGCTTGTTTCTCAAGCATAAGTGGGCCTGAGGAATAACCATTTAGCCTTCAAAAGGCTAAAACAGCTTTCAGGCACCTCGGTAATTTAATTCATGGGCCTGAGGAGCCCAAGGCTCAAAGTAGTAAATGATCAGAAGAAGCCCCTGTAGATGCCTGTAAGTTCCAGAATTTTGTTTTAATGCTTTACTAGAATTAGAAGTGCTCCTCTTATACAAAAGGCATTGCTATCTACTACCCACTTCATCTCCCCTCCTCCATTTTCCTCACTTTCACCATCCCCACCAAACTATCACCCCTTTCCAGGATTTGTGTCAAAGTCACTGACAGTGAAATAGGTGACCTGGGATTAAAGGCAAGCATGATTGTATTGATGAGATCAGTAAACCGATTTCTAATCATCCTTCAGCATCTCGGTACAGGCATGTACGGTTTACGACATAGGAACCTGCCTATTTTCTTATTTCTGTTCAACTCCCTGGATTTTCTTATGTGCTCCTGCCAAGTGTTTCATGATGCAGATTTCACTTCCATCAAGTGTCTTATATGTTCCAGTGCTTGTAATCTCAACGCTGGTGGTTGGGGGGCCCGGGGGGCAGTGTGGGGGGTGTTGTGATCCATTTTGTTTTCATACTCCTTCAAGCATACTTGCATTGCATCTCCATTCCATCCATGTTAGCAATGAACCTTGCCTTTTGCTTCCACATGATATCCTTTATTGCCACCAGAAATCATGTAATCCAATACAAATATCATCAGTTTCAACATCTGAACAGTGTTATTAACAGCTGTAAAGCGATTGCAAACTAATACTGAAGTGTTGTTTTCCTTGCTTGTGTGAAGCTTAGTTAAATTATCCAAAATAGTCACAGCTAAGATTTACATTACTGATTTGGCCAATCACTGCAAACGTTATGTTTTGCAAAAAAAAGTGTTCTCAATTTTGTTCTCTTGCTAAGCATAATTTTAACCCCTCTAGAGTCATATATGTCAAGATGTTTTGATATGCTTGCAAGATTTAATTAAGGTGCAAATTGCATTTAAATGCATTCACATTAGTTAAATGGAGCAAAATAGAACAGGGAGCAAAGTTACAATGGGTAGCAGAGCTGTATAAGAAGGCTTATTTGCATCATTCGGATTAGAGCAGTTCATTGTTATAGTAAAAAAAATTTGGCAAAACAAGACTTGACATCAACACTCTTCATAAAAAAGGAAAGAGCTGCGAGAGATGGAAGGCAAGTGTAAATCAGACAGCATGATATTCATTAACTATTCTCCTTAAGCTCCTGAATGCTTAGGGAAGGTTTGAAAGAGCTGCTCAAAATCTTGAAGCATTTTGTCAGGTAACTAAGGAAAAATTGTTTTCAGTAGCAGAGGGCTGGTAATAAATTCAGAGCAATTAGCAAATGAAAACAGAGACAATGTGAATGGGGAAAAATGTTGTGATGATCTGAAGTGAACTGCCCGATAAGGTGTTGGAAGCAGCTTCAGTTCTAAAAGAATTGGATAAATACTTACAAGGGGAAAAGAAAGAAAGAGTGTAGGGAAAGGGTAAGGGAGTGGAGCCAACAGGATTTCACTTTTCCAGGGTAAGGTTAGGTATGGACTGAAAAGCTTCCTCTTGTGCATTTTCGATCTACCATTCATTTTGGCTCAACCATTAGCTCAAACGAAAAAATGCATCAAGTAAAATGTTGCAGAACATTTCACATGAATCTTCCTGGTTAATCAAGATATTTAAACCGTATTAAATGACAAAAAGATGCAAATTAATCTCAAAACACCGTTAAAAGACATATTATAGAATGTTGTTAAATATCCTGCTACACACACACACACACACACACACACACACACACACACACACACACAGACTGACAGCATTGGCGCAGGTAGTTAACTTGAAAACTACAAATGCTGGGAAACTGAGGCTCTCTTAACTTCAAAGATACAAAAACAACAAATGCTGGAGATCACAGCAGGTCAAACAGCATCCATGGAGAGACAGCAAGCTAACATTTCAAGTCTAGACTCAAAACATTAGCTTGCTGTCTCTCTCCATGGATGCTGTCTGACCCGCTGTGATCTCCAGCATTTGTCGTTTTCAGAAGAGATTCCAGCATCCGCAGTAATTTGCTCCTTAACTTTAAAGATACAAGTCAGTGCAAATTCAACATTGATTCCAGCAAAAGTTAACAAGAATATTAGAGAAATGAGTAGAAATTTACTCTGGTTGTTCCCCCTTTTTTCTGATCTAATTGTAATTAATCAGGCATCCCGATTGGAAGAACAGATCTAAGGTTCTTGTGAATACGTGCAATAGCAAATGCTAGTTTTTAAACTTCACTAGCCAGTTTTACATCTTAAGCTTTTTAAAAATGGACATTACAGACTCTGGTGACTGCCAGAGCTTTTTGCAACTTCAATCTTGTCAAAGTTCTTCAAAGTTTCCAAAGTGGATGACAGAGGGACAGATCAAGAAAGCCCCAGAGCTTGACATTTGCTAATATCAAGGATTGCTTTAAGAACAATGAGGACATTTTCCTGTTGTTGACTCAAATGCTTGACAGACACAGAGTAAATGGAACTCCACTGATGCCTTCACTGTAAAAGAATACAAATCTGCCTTGTTAAAAGGGAAAAAATGTTTCAGCCCAGTTCAGGGAAAATCCAACTACTGGATGGAATTAATATGGTACCTTATTTAAGGCTGTAACTTTGAGGTTTGCAAGCCAATTGCTTATCAAGGATAGTAAAGGCAGGGTCAATTGCCCTCTCACAAAAGCCATGACAATTCTCTCTCTGTCTCCATGAACATCTTAGAGCATCATGAGAGGGTGATTTGAGGACAAAATAAACAACAGCCTCACCCTGCCTTTTCTCTGAAAATGCTGCACCCTGTTTGCTGTGACTGGAAGCATACCTGCTTTAGAGATTTTTAAAGGAACACATTAACTCAGCACCACTGTCTCAGGAGAATAACCCAAATTACATGGTTACATGTTTAAACTGCAGTCACAGATCATCAAAGTCTGAATATCTTATCAGAAGGCACTATTTGCTTAATAACTTTAACTTCTATTTGTTTTAATCTGTGCTTCATTTGTATTTTGCCTGTTTGTAAATGAGTTGTAGACATGGTGGGGCTTTTTCCTGTGTTTTAATAGCTTTCTATCTTTATCTGACAAAAGTTTAAGTAATAGAAACATGGAAGATAGGAGCAGGAGGAGGCCATTCGGTCTTTCGAGCCTGCTTCCCATTCATCACGATCATGGCTGATTGTCCAACTCAGTAGGTCAATCCTGTTTTCTCCCCTTAACCTTTGATCCCATTTGCCCCAAGTGCTATATTTAGCCACCTCTTGAATACATTCAATGTTTTGGCATCAACCACTTCCTTTGGTAATGAATCCCACAGGCTCGCTGAGGTGAAGAAATGTCTCCTCATCTCCATCCTAAATGGTCTACCACAAATCCTCAGACTGTGACCCCAGTTCTGTACACACCCACCATCGGGAACATCCTCCCTGTGTCTACCCTGTCTAGTCCTGTTAGAATTTTATATGTTTCTATGAGTACCCCTCTTTAATCATCTGGACTCGAGCGAAAACAATCATAACCCAATCAATCTCTCCTCATACATCAGACCCGCCATCCCCAGAATCAGCCTGGTAAACCTTTGCTGCACTCCATCGAGTGCAAAAGCATTCTTTCTCAGAAAAAGAGACCAAAACTGCACACAATATTCTAGGTGTGGCCTCACCAAGGTCCTGTAAAACTGTAACAGTTCATCCCTGCTCCTGTTCTCAAAACCTCCAAAACTAACTCCTTACTTGTGAATTCAATGAATTTGACTGATTTGTTTTCTGAACACCTCTAAAGTCTCACCAGACCATATGGCTGTTCTCTCATTAGAGAGACACAACTTGTGGCGGCCTGACTTGAGGGTCATCAATCCTCAGGTCCTTCATGGTGACCTCTGCCAATGCAGAAATTGAATCCACGCTCTTGGCATCATTCTGCATCACAAACCAGCCATCTAGCCAACTGAACTAACCAACATCCAAGCTACCTGTAATTAAGCACAGTGAATTGGTGACATCACAACCTTATAAAAATCAAATTTTATTATAACCAACACAAGGACAACAAAAGACAGAAATCAAATCACTCTCCTAACCATCCTAATAATGTCTTCCTAAACTAGGTAAATATCCTGAAACAATAATGAAAGAAATTCAAAAAGATCAAACGTAGGCTTCTCTATGCTATGATTTTGAAGGAAATCCTGCATATCTTTCAGCATATTAAACATTTGGAACATAACCACCAACAATAACTACACTTCCTCTTCCAAACTAACATAAGGAGCAACTGAATAACAGAATCTTCAACTTAATTCAAACACAGATGCATATGCAATTAATAATAACCAATTAAGCAAGACAGCAATAGTAGCGGCATTCCACATTTTGCCTATCTCTCAACATGGAAATTGCTTTAAATATTTAAGAACCCATTTGTCTCCTTCATCAGCGAGGGAAGCATCTGTTACCATCTTTACATATCAGACTCCTTCAGGACCAGTTACCTCAAAATCAAAGGGCCAGAATCAAAACAACAGTGGTAGGTCTGCAAACAAACCAGACTGTATATTCATTGCACATGCTACAATGAAATAGATCAGTCACATCATTTTATTTGTTGTCATCTTAGACAGTCAAGAAATTAAGAAAATGCTGATAACTCAGGCAAATGTGATAGATTCAATATTGAAAACAAACAAACACCTGTCAGGTAAATGAATGTTTGGTAGATTGGGTGAATAAAAAATTTTAAAAAGAATATATCGAAGCAAAGCTAACAGATTGTAGATTACTAATCGATGATACTGAAAGGATTAATGTCAATTGTTGCATTTACACAGGGTGTATATTATTTCATCAGTTCAAATTAACAATATCCACCAGGTCATAGCTCCCATAACAGGAGGGGCACTTTTGAAGAGATGCACTATCAGCAATATTCAATGCGAGCTTCATTCCCATTTGTACATTCCTCTTTCAAAAGAAGCCTGATAAAGTGTTTTCAGAGACCATGATAGGAATGATACTGCTCAACATGTTCCTTGTCTATGAAAAATGCCTGTTCGTAACACATCAATTTAAAAGAGTGTTGCACACGCCTAGTCTATCGTGATATTGCATGCAAAGTATTAATATTTTCCCTGTTCTCAGTGCTATATGCAATAGGTATTGATTGATATGCAGTTCAGGGTATTTAAATCAATGAAAGCCAAATCTTGTGCCAAAGTGTTCTGCTTTGTATGTGTTGCTTTATGCACCAGATTTTCAAAGTCAACCATTTGCTATTAAGAATTATGTGCAGAAAAATGACAAAAGCATCTATTAAACCCAGGCCATTTCAACACTTTCATTCAATGATGAGAGATCCTCCCCTCAGCCTCCTGTGCACATTTGACTTGGTCTAATTTAACAAAGGGCTTTTCCAAACTGTAGATCCAGGGACCATTTCTCCACTGGGTAGTTCTCTAGTGTCCACTGAACAGCTATTGTTCCAGATAGATGTGGTCTCTCAGCTTCAATACCTTGCATTGTATTTATTTTTGGTTGGTAAATGCTAATTGAGCTCTTCGTATTACGAAGTCAGAAATCATACTCCAGCAGGTTTATTTGAAAATACAAGCTTTCAGATCCTCAGCCATCCTTCAGGTGTTAGTCAGAGAGGTAGTATCAGGCACAGAATTTATAAGTAAAAGATCAAAGGTTCACACCAATGATGAGGATGTACCAAACAAACCTAAGATGCTGTTAAATTTTTAATCAGTTAGAACGTTTTAATTGATTAATATGTATATGTAAACCCCTGAACTCCTTTCAAGTAATGGTCCTGAGAGAACAAAAGGTTTTATCAGTGTAAAAAAGAGGTGACATTTTAGGTCAGACAATGCATGTGAGACCTTGTTTAGAATGTGTTCGTGTTTTAGTTTGGAATCAGACTGGTTTTATTTCTAAAGTAGGAATTTATAAAACGCTGTATTGACTGACTGTCTATCAATTATGGACTTTTTGAATAAAATAAAATGTATCTGCAAATACAAATTGACCCCATAGATTGACATGTGCGTGCGCGTGCGTGAGTGAGTAAGTGAGTGAGTGAGTGCATATGTGCGCGACAGTGTATAGTGTGCTGGGTCACCTGTAGCGCAACATGAACCCAAGATCCCGGTTGAGGCCATCCTCATGGGTACCGAACCTGGCTATCAGCCTCTTCTCGACAAATCTGAATTGTTGAATATCCCAAAGTCCACCTTGGAGGACATTTACCCGAAGATACGCTGCAGGCAAGATTGCCGTGAAGCATGGTACATTGACAAAACTATGCAGATGCTACGACAATGGACATCGCACAACAATCACTAGACTGGAATTTGTTCCCTCCCAGTGGGGGAACACTTCAGCGGTCAAGGACATTTGTCCTCGGATCTTCAGGTAAATCTCCTCCAAGGCAGGCTTCAGGATACACAAGAATGCAGAGTTGCCGAGCAGAGGCTGATAGCCAGGTTTGGTACCCATGAGGACAGCCTCAACCAGGATCTTGGATTCATGTCACACTGCAGATGACCCCACCATACTAACCACTCTCAAGCACATGCGCACACTTGCACGCTCTCTCTTGCTCCCCCTCCCCACTCATTTACATTCTCTCTCGCTCCCACCACCCCCCCACACACACACACACACCAAACACACCTTACACAAGCTATGGGATCAATTTGTATTTGCAGATCCATTTTATTTTGTTCAAAAAGCACTCAATTTATAGACAGTCAGTCAATATGGTTTTTTTAATAAATTCCTACTTTAGAAATAAAACCAGTCTGACTCCAATCTAAACACAAACAGATTCTAAACAAGGTTTCACACCTAACATGCATTGTCTGACCTAAAACATCACCTCTTCTTTACACTGATAAAACATTTGTTCTCTCAGGACCATTACTTGAAAGGAATTCAGAGTTTTACATATACATAGTAATCAATTAAAATCTTCTAACGGATTAAAGAATTAACAGCATCTTAGGTTTGTTTGGTACATGCTCGTCAATGGTGTGACCCTTTGATCTTTCATTTATAAATTCTGTGTCTGATATTACCTCTCTGACTAACACCTGAAGGATGGCTGAGGCTCCGAGAGCTTGTGTTTTCAAATATGACCTAGTGTCGTATGATTTCTGACTTTGTCCACTCCAGTCCAACACTGGCATCTCCGCATCATGGTATTACCATTTCAACTGATGTCATCCTCTTTTCACATCCAATTAAAAACCCTGGCAGCGTTTGTCCTTGCATGAATTTCAGTATTTAGAATGCAGGAAATGCTGCATAGTTTACAAATGAGCAGCATTGACTTAAGTGTGTCTTTCTGAAGAAGGGTCTAGGCCCGAAACGTCAGCCTTCCTGCTCCTCTGATGCTGCTTGGCCTTCTGTGTTCATCCAGTTCCACACCTTGTTATCTCAGATTCTCCAGAATCTGCAGTTCCTACTATCTCTGAAACAACTTTAACCGATTAATTTCACTTATGTGCACTTTCTGAGCTGTTTCGACTCCTTCATTTAATCTGCTTTTGATAAGAGTAAAGTCATTATCATTTCTAATCTCTACTACTAAAATCAATAATGGCCATGATGTTTGGGTAGTTTGGCCTGATTTTGTACCACCAGCATCTCGATTCTAAAATAGATACTTAGAGCAACAAGATTTGTAGAACTTATTTAAACATATTTACCTAGCTGTCTGTATTTTCTCTTTCTTCACAAATGTTTTGAGACATTTGCAATTCATTTGCTCTGAAATCTGTTAAAAAAAGTCTGTGAAAAGTTCCAATTATTTCCTTTTCCCTTGATTTTTTTTTCTTTTTTTCCAATTAAACAACATATAAAGCAGCTGGCCGACTATTAACCAGGATGACAGACACAAGCATAAATGGAAATAAAGATAAATAGTTTTGAAAGTTTGAAAGTAGACTTACATTTTTATAGTGCCTGTTACAACATTAGGAAGTCTCAAAGTGCTTTACAACCATTGAAATATTTGTTTAGAAATTAAGAAATTAAATGAAGAGTTCTGTACACCTCCATTCATAGATAATCGGTAGCAGTAACTTCAGCAGATTGCTGGTGGCAGTCTTTTCTTGCAAGCTGCTCTCTCTTTGAGCTGAATCTTGTTTTTTTTTCCAAATGACACCAGGTTATAGTTCAGCAAGTTTATTTGAAAACACTAGCTTTCAAAGATCTGCTCCTTCCTCTGGAGAATTTATAAGCAGAAAAGGTATCAGCCCCAAAAACGGCTTGCTGACTGCCTCCTGTTGAATCTTTTACCAGTTAGAAAGGAGATGCAGGCTTTTTTTGGTATACCGCCTCTTCCACAGTTCACCTGAGGAAGGAGCAGAGCTCCGAAAGCTAGTGTTTTCAAATAAACCAGTTGGGCTATAAACTGGTATCGTGTGATTTTTGACCTTGTCCACCCCAGTCCAACACCAGCACCTCCACAATTTTTTTTTAGTTTAAGTGCTCATCTAGTCAAGTATGGCGAAGTGATTCTCATCGTGAGTGTTCTCACCGTATCTTACAAAAATTGACACAGATTGGTGGCTTAGCTGTTAAGGTGAGTATTACGTGCAATTTCCACCCGAGCTTACCACATGCTTTTCCCAGAGTGACTCACCAGTCACCGGATCTCCCAGAATTGACCATCACCAACGGCACCAACGGCAAATGTAAAAGCCCATTGTTCAACGAAACGAACACCATCAACCTGGAGCTTCCCTGCCCTTGCCTTGGACATGGCAGACAATGGGAAATTGGCACCCTGATTTCCGGCAGGACT
>NC_063345.1:54507550-54526075 GCF_021869965.1 Rhincodon typus
GCAGGAAAGCTGACGTTTCGGGTCTGGACCCTTCTTCAGAAAATGACTTTCCTGCTCCTCTGATGCTGCTCGGCCTGCTGTGTTCATCCAGCTTTACACCATGTTATCTCAGATTCTCCAGCATCTGCAGTTCCTACTATCTCCAACAACAGTTAGTGGGCTGCCTGCCATTCAGTTCCTCACCACTTATGAGCAGAGGATTCTAGTCGGGGTGGACAGAGTCAAGGCATGGACTGGCATTGAAGGCTGCCCTTAATTTACGGTCCTTCGTGATCCCTGAGCATGGGCTGTCCCCTGTGATTGGTCTGAGGTCTACTAACAATCATGGCAAGCTTCCTTGCTTTGCATCCGCATTAAAATGACGTGATAAAACAGTACAAGCCCAGTATCTCTAGCTGAAGGGGCAAAGTGCAAAAAAGGCAAGGCAAGACAATGCAGGACAGAGACATTGTGAGCATCCAGGCAGGCTTAGCGTGAGAGAGCACTTTGAGAGTGAGTGAAAAGCCCAGAGATGCAGCCAGGTCCAGTCAATGAGCTGGGTGCCTGTCCCTCTGTGCACTGTGTCCTTGCTGCACCATTACAATGATAGCTGCTGGTAGAACTCGAGCTGCAGCATTGAAGTGTTCTGTCAGTCAGAGTTGTACCACAAGGATTAATTGAGGCTGGCATGTCTAATGCCAATGTCTGTGGGTATGGGGTGTATGTGGCCAGTAACACAGGATGTACCTGTTGGTGCCTGGTATCCAAAATGGACCTCTTTTGGAGAACAGCAGCAAGTTGAACCCACCCAGAGCCTACTCTGGTTTCCATGTCACATTTTCCCAACAACTTGTTTGAATCATGAGTTTGGAAAGATCACAAATTGTGATGAAACATGCAGTTATCAAGGTGTTCATCAAGCAATGAGTGCCAATTGGGAACTCACCTCTGCCAAGCAAGAATCTCTCCACACTACTTGAGAAAAGCCTACTTGAGATGCAGCGAGATGATCTCGATGTCAAACTGGGCTTCAAACATCTCATCCGATTCTGTCGCATATCTTTTCATAGCCCATGGTGCTCTGAGCTTGGCAAGTCTCTACCTTTCATCTCTATTATAGTCTTTATTTTTGAGGAAGATGAACGTGTTTTTAAGTAGCAACATGCTTTACCTCAAGTCACCCCAAACTGTTTTACCACGATTCAGTACTTTTTGAAGTGTAGTCAAATGTAGCCATTTAGAAAATGCAGCCAACTATCCGTTCACAGCAAACAATGTTGTGATAACAGCCAGGTAACCCATGTTTGATCTGCTAGTTTAAGGATAAAATTTGGTCAGTATATTATATAGATCTCCCATTCTCTTTAGCAAAAATGGTCATGGAGTTTTTACAACCACATGAGGATAGTTAGGGGCTCAGTTTAATGGCTCATCTGAAAGGCAGCATTTCTATGGTGTTACACTGGATTGTCAACCAAGATCCCATGCTCAAATCTCTGGAGTGAGGCTTGAACAAGGAACTATTTGTGTCAGAATGAGGATGAAATTTAATGCACTCTCCCAAGCTGTGTTAGATGGTGGGAGGGCATTTAATCGTATTTAGAGAGTGTGGGCTGAGGATTTCACCACCTTTCTGTTTCTGGCCTGATTAAGTCTGAATCTGTGAGTTGTATTCCGGCCTCATTGACAATTCAAGCACACTTAATGGCCCCATTTCTTCACCACTGGTATTAACCCATTGATGGGCAGGGGCTCCTTCTGGGGTTGCTTGTAGTTTCAGGGAATTTGGAGTTGAGGAGTGGGAAAGCATGAGGACAGGCCATCAGCGGCCTATCAAAAGGACCTGATTTTGGGAAGGGTGCCACTGAAAGCATTCCCCCTTGCTCTAACTAGTCTCTGAGCAGCCATTCATGAGGAATGGAATTTCCGCTTCTAGAACTATTGGCTTCATAACCAGTCCTGACTGCAAGACAAATATCACCGGCTAGCAGTGACCAATGTTACTGATGGCAGGATTCACACTAGTGGCACATGAACCAGCGTTACTGGTTTCAGGACTAGTTTTATCTACTCGTTCCAAATCCCATAGTACATTGGTCTTTTCACTGGTCCAATGCTACTGGCTTGTCCCTCCAGCAGGGTTGGTTGGGATGGATGGTTCTTTAGGCTGTCTGTTGCCCTCCTAAGCACTGAATTTGGCAAGCTTTCCCAAAAGGAGATAACAGAGTTTTCACCAACTATCCAGCTGATGGATAAGACCCCCACAGCCTCCATTATGTACTATATGTATGTAACATTATGACATCAGAGTGCTACAAATGGAAACATAGAACTATTAAAACTAAGATTGAGGCATAACATTAGGATAAAGAATGTTTTAAACAAGAAAATGGACTATATGCACTGGACATGGGATGGGATAACTATAACTACAACCTTTGACTGTTCTTGTAAAATTGGTTTCATGATAAATTCTTAAGTATATATATGCATATATGGTCTTACAAACAACTGCACGCTGATATGTTCTGGTAAATCATTGGTTTAGACAGATAGTTGACCCATTAGTCTGGAGAAAGCAGGGAATCATTTTAAATCCTTATTCAAAGAATGAAATTAGTAATGATTTCTTGCCAGAATTAGAAGGAATTTTTAATTTTCTGCTTTTCTCACTGTTATGATGATCCAAATGAGCAGGGCATTGTGCTCCCAGCCATCATGCATTTTTAATCACAGCCCATACTGTTAATGCTTCATTTATCTCTGGAAATAATTCAGGTTGTGGCTGCAAGGGCAGCCTTGCCATGATGATAAGCAATATCAATATATCATGATTCGTACTTTTTTTCTGAAAGGGAGCATCTCAAATGTAAGGCTTTCCAGAAAAGAAAAAGGAAAATGAAAGCATGAAGAAAACAATGGGAATCAGGCATTCTGAATGTGAATGTTATCTGATCCAGGATGTAAGTTCCAGTTTCCCACACAAGTCCGTTTCATTGCAAGTAATTCTGAATAACATAAAAGTTCAGTCCTTCTAAGTTAATGGGGGCAAATTCAAGTCTCAGGTATTAACTCTGAGGTGCAATGCAGCCTCATTTCAAGAAATTAAGTCCCCCCGATAGGCAGGATTCACCGGAAAACTCAAAATTTCTCAAGTGGTGATCTATGTCAGGCTTTGAGCAGTTGCTGGAGGTTAATCTGTTACAGTCCCACAAACTATTCACAATGGACCATGTGCATGACTGATTATATAGTGAATGCAGCATGAGGGACAGTCATCCAATTACTGGACATGCATTGTTTCTGGTTCACCTCTGTGCTCACTTAAGTATATCCTAACTAATTTTGCAGCAATGTGGATTAAATTCATCTTCAGAGACTGGCTTGTGAAATTTACAATTTATGTCGTCCATTCCACTATTTCAGGAAAACCTGGATCATCTTTTTATTCTATGTATGACATCCAACTGGAAGCACAATTCACAATAAGTATATTTGTGTCAAAGTCTGTGAATGTCGCCAGAACAGAGTTTGTACAATTCAGGGTCCTTTCTGAGCTACCACAGGCATTGTTTGATCAGGTTGTGTTGTTCCTCAGTGAACTCATGCCTTGATTATTTCATCAGGGTTTTATTTAGGTAAACATCCTGTTTTCCATTCTTTAGCAGTCAACGGCAGTATTGCTAGTTCCAGGCAATAAGACTTGTTCTATAAAGAGTTACACAGAATTTACATTGCTTAGCTCTAACATTGCAGATCGTTCATGATCAATTGTTAAAAGAACATTGCTAATGAAACACATCAGGTGGATGAGGGGAAACAGTGCACCCTTTTTAATATCCTCTGGGACAATCATTGTAAATATTTTTTTCTTAGCAACTATCACACTTCAATCAAAACACACTTCACTAGAATGTGGAAGGCCATGAGGAAGCTCGGAGGAACTGATGGATCTTGGGTGCACAGATCCCTAAAGGCGGACAGGGTGCTTGAAAAAGCATGTTGGATGGTTGCCCGATCAGTCATGGCATAAATTATAAAGGGCAGGGAGGCAATGTTGAAGTTGTGGAAAACTTTGGTTAGGCCACAGTTTGAATACTGAGATCAGTTCTGGTCACCACACTATAGGAAGGATGTAATTACTCCAGAAGGGTGCAGAGGAGATTCTCCAGGACACTGCCTGGGTTGGAGCATTTTAGCTACGAGGAGAGGGTGGATAGGCTCGGGCCGTTTTCTGTCGAGCAGAGGAGACTAAAGGGGGACTTGATTGAGTTGTACAAGACTATGAGGGACATGGACAGGATGAGTCAGAAGCAGTTATTTCCCCTAGTTGAAAAGTAAAATAAAAGAGGTGAAGGGGTCTTCTTGTAGTGCAGTAAAAGTGTCCCTACCACTGGACAATAAGGCCTGGGTTCAAGGCCGACCTGCTCCACAGGTATGAACAGGTTATTTAGGTTAAATAAATATTAAGAAGAGGTAATCATTTTAAAGTGAAGGGCAGGAGATTTAGAGGAATCTGAGGATGAGATTTTTCACCCACAAGATGGTTGAAATCTGGAAGGCACCATGTGGGACAGCAGTTGAGATGGGACACATCAAAACTTATAAAAAGTACATGGATGAGCACTTGAAATGTCGTAACATTCAAGGCTATGGACCAATTACAAAAATTGAAGTTCGTGTAGACAGTTTGGAGCATACTCAATGGATTGAAGGGTCTTTAATTTGGTGTATAACTCTATAACTGGGTTAATTTTTAAGGCTATCTTGAGTGAAGCAAAGAGGAATTTCACTATCTACTAACACCAAGAGAAACAATAAATATGTGACATCATGCACACAAATGCAGATCACAAGTTTAAAAGGGAGAATTTCTGGTACAAACAGGGACAAATTAGATTATACAGTGTAAGAATCCTGAGAGCCCTTTTCACGTCCAATTTTAAACCTGAGGCCATGATTGATGAATTCTTGACGTGTAATAACATCAATAGCAGGAAGTGCAGATATGTTTGCGCCTCATTAAATTTCAACTGTAAGAGCTTCTAGGTGTATGTGGAAAAGATTAGTAAAGACGAATAGAGGGTCCCTTGCATTCTGATATGGGACAATTGATAATAGAAAAGAAGCAAAAGGCCCACCATTTTAATCCAGTCTTCACAAAGACACAAATAACTTCCCAGAAATGCTAGGGAAGTGTCTATTGGGAAGGAGTTATTGAAAGAAATTACTTCAAAAAATGTAGTTCTGGAGAAATTAATGGGACTGAAAGCTGATAATTCCCCAGGGTTTGGTAATCTCCATTGCAGGGCACTAAGAAAGGTTGCTATAGAAACAGTGGATGCACTGATTGGCATGTTCCAAAATTCTGTAAACTGTAGAACAAAGCTGGAGAATGGCAAATTGATTATCACCATTTTTAAAAAAAAAAGAGGTAGGGAGAATGTAAGGAATTACAGACCAGTTAGTCTAGCATCAATAGTAAAAAAAAAAGTGCTGGAGTCTATTGTAAAGGATGTGATAGCATGACACTTACAAAACATTGCCAACATGGATTTATGAAAGGGAAAGTATGTTTGACAAACCTACGGGAATTTATTGAGGATGTAACTAATAGAATAGATGAGGGAGAGCAAATGGATTTTTTCAATTTTCAGGAAGTTTTTGATAAAGTTTGAAAAGAGGTTAGTTAGAATATGGAAGGACATGGGATTGATAGTAATATATTGGCACGGATGGAGAATTGATTAGCAGACAGGAAACAGTAGGAATAAATGGGTCATTTTTAGAGTGGAAGGCAGTATGAATTGAATTAGCTTTATTGTTGCATGTTCTGAAATACGTACAGTGAAACATTTATAAGTCACTACTAATGACACCATCTTAGGTACAAGGTACCTAGGTAAAGATTCTTCAGTACCACAGGGATCAATGCTTGGTACCCAACTATTCAGAGTTTGGATACAGGAATAAAATGGAGTGTTTCCAAGTTTGCTGACAGCACAAAATAAATTGGGATTCTGAGTGGTGAGGAAGATATAAGGAGCCTTCAAAGGAATTTAAATAATTTGAGTGAATGTGAAAATGCATGGCTATTGCAATATAACATGAGTAAGTAAAAAGTTGTCTACTTCGGTAGGAGAAACAGAAAGACAGAGTATCATTTAAATAGCGATAGATTTGGAAATATTGAAGCACAAACGTATGTCCTTGTACACCAATCGTTGAAAGCAAGCACGCAGGTGCAGCAAACACTTCGGAAAGGCAAATTGCATGTTAGCCTTCACTACAAGGTGTTTCAAGTTCAAGAGCAAGCTCACTTTACAGAAGCTGTGCAGGGCCTTGGTATGTTCACACCTGAAGTAGGAAGAAGTGGTTTTGGTCTCCTTGGCTAAGAAAAGTTATACTTGCCACCGAGCTAGTACAGCAAAAGTTCCCTAGGCTGATTCCTGGGTTGGCAGGTTTGTCATGAGGAGAGATGGGCTCAATTGGGCCTGATCTATGCTCAGTGTTTTCAGCTAATGAAGAAAAATTGTAATGGAAGCAGGTCATTCAGTCCATAAGCCTGCGCTGTGTTTCAATACAATCATGACTGATTGATCACTTCAATATCTTTTACAGACCCCATCTACGTAATGCTGTCCACCATCAGTAAATCAGAAATCTGCAAGTCACCACCTTAAACATGAAAGGTTGAGCTTCCACAGCCCTCTGTAGTGGAAAGTTCTGAAGGTTCACACCCCTCAATTGAAACAAAAAATGCTCTTTATCTCAGCTCTTTCTATTTTTAAAGTGTGCCCTTGGTTCTAGACTACCTAACTGGGGAAACATCTTACCTGCATCTGCCCTGTCTATCCCTTTAAATATTTTGTAAATTTCAATGAGACAATCTCTCATTCTTTGAAATTCTAGAAAATGTAAACCTAAGTTTGCCTTACCTCTCTTCATTAGACAGAGCTGCCATCCTGGAAACAAGTCTAGTGAACTTTTGCTGTACTTCTATGGCAATAATAATGTTCGTTAAATAAGGAAAGCAAAACTGCACATAGTACTCCAAGTGCAATCTAACCAAGTTCCCATACAATTGAAGCAACTCCTGTTCTCAAATCCTTTTGAAACAAATGCTAACATTGCATTAGCCTTCCTTATAACTTATTAGCATGCATATTAGCATTCAGTGACTCAGCAAGAAGGATAACCTTTGTAAATCCATGTTTTCCAACTCTTACCACTTAAAAAATACTCTGCGCATCTGTTCCTCCTAACAAAGTAGATATCCTCATTTTTTTCCATATTTTATTCCATCTGTCATGTTCTTGCTAACTGGCAAAGCCTGTGCAATTCCTCTTATCTCCCTCACGACACATGCTTCCAGTTAGCTTTGTATCATCCACAAATTTGGACATATTTCATTTTGTCCTCACCTCCAAATCATTGATATCTATTGTGAACAGCTGGGACCCAAGTACTGATCCTTGCAATACCCCATCAATTACAACCTGCCAACATGCAAATGGCCAATTTATTTCTACTCTCTGTTTTGGCCTTTTAGCCAATTATGGGATCCATACCAATACATTATCGCCGATGTTGTGTGCTTTAATTTTACTAACATGCCTCTTGAAGGGGAATTATCCAAAGCTTTCTGAAAATCTAACTATTATACTTCTATCAATTCTTCTTTATGATTTTTGTGGTAAGATCTTCAAATAACTCCAACAAGCTCAAACATGATTTCCATTCACAAATCTGTGCTGGCTATGCTCAGATCATTATGTGTCTGTTTATGATACGATTTATAATACATTCTAGCATTTTCCCGACTATTCATGTAAGGGTAATAGATTTGTACTTCACAGTTTTCTCTCTCATTGCTATCTTAAATTTTCGGACAATATTTGCTACCTTGCAATCTTCAGAAAGCATTCTCAAATCTGTAAAATTTTGGAATATAATCACCAGTGAATTGATTATCTCTATAGCTACCTTCTTCACCATTCTTGGATATACACCGTAGGATTGCAGGAACTTATCAGCTATCAGCACCATTAATTGTTCCTGTGTAATCTGCTTTAACACAAATTTCTCAACTCCTTATTCTCCTTAGCAACTTGAACCACTAAGTTTCTTGTACCTTACTCGATGAAAGAAGACACAAGGTTATCATTTAGCTTCTCTACCATTTCTCCATTCCCCATTATAAAGTTCTCCCAACTCTGGATGCATGATCACATTCATTTTATCCAAAAGTTTTCTTTTGAGATTCTGATAGAAACATCTACAGTCTATTTTTGTGTTTTTGGCTATGGCATAATCATATTCTATTCTATTCTCCCTTTTCTCATTAGTTTCTTGAGCCTTCTTTGCTGTATTCTAAAACATTCCAATCCTTAGATTTACTGATATTTCTCGCAACTTCATAAGCCTTTTCTTTTAGTCTTTGAGAATCCTGAAATTACTATTAGCTATGCTTCACTGACCTTTCTTAAACTTTTGCACCTTGAAGGAAAGTATAGTTGCTCTAAGTTAAGTAATAATTCTTTAAAGACATTTTTTGCCTATGTATATTCATGCATTTTAATGTATTGTCCCAATAGACTTTTGCCAATTTGTGCCTCACATTTTTATAATTTCCCTTATTCAAATTTAACAACATTGCTCCAAATTGAACTACCTCATTTTCAAATATAATGTAAAATTCTATCACACTATGGTCAATTATCCCTTAAGGTTCCTTAACAATAGATTATTAATAGGCCTTTATCATTCCTTTGGTGTGAAAGGTGGCTTGAGACCAAATGGAATGACAGAATTAAAAGCAATGTATATGTTAATTAAGGGTTAATTTGTGTAAATTGATTGCATAAATACAGGGAATTAATAACCATTGGTGTAAGTTTTATGGAGTGTGGTTAACTGAAATAAAATCTCACTACAATCATAGACCTAAGACTCTATTCAAGAACAGTTATCTTCCAGTGCAAACATTGATAGCAGAGGATTGTTGAGTCAAATTGTAAAGTTTCTGTGCATTGTTGCCCATCTGTTTTTTGAAGGTGAGTGTTTTAACCAGTGGAAAATCGATGTAACCATGTGGAGCTGCAGTACATCTTTACCAGAAAGAGGAAACAAAATACAGTCTCAGCAGTTTTGTTGCCAGAGAGAAACAGGCTAAGAAGCAAACCAATTTAAGAATTACAGCCTGATAATTTGAATAAAGGTCTGACAGATTGTAAACTTGCCTGCAAAGTAATTATCAAAAAGATGGCTGCTTCAGAGTGGTCATCAGATTTTGACAAATTTAGCACCATGGACAGTACGAAGGGTAAGATCATGGAAGAGTTAATAATGGAATTCAGTCAACTGCATGCAAGGCTGCAGGACTTTAATTTGGAAAATTCCCCAATCTATACTGGCATTTGAGTTATTGGATTGTGCCAAAGTATTGGGTATGGACAGACTTCCAGTTTTGACAGAGTTAAGTTTACAGAAAACATACATTGCTGGAACAAATGTCAACAGCAGCAAATCAAATTCCTAAGAAAGCATTCCTATCCAGTTTGTTTGTAGGGCAAAGGAGGAAACCAGTGACATGTCACAAAATGGGGACATTAGGTTAACAAATTGGCAATACTTTCTATATATAGGTTCAAAAGGAGAATGATAAAGAGAAATTAGAAATACAACTGAATTTTAAACAGCGAACAGAATTTGGGATATACAATAAGAGAATCAACTCCAGAAAAGCTCATAGAGTACTCAATATTTATTTTCAGTGTAATTCACAGTTCTATCTAATGCCATAAACTATTCCAAACAGTCAAACAGAGTATTCAACCTAAACATAAAGTAGAAGATTTGGGGAAAAAAATGGTGGAAATATGGATTACAGAGGCAGCGTCGTATTGGACACAAGATTTTCAACCCTGCGGTGAACATATTGGTGGTGGAATCTTTCAATTGTGCAGTATTAAACAGTGGACACATATCAACACTGGAGCGTAGACTGGTTAAAATGCAACCTAGACCTGCTGAGTACTAAGGATTGGAAAAATGTTAAAGGTTTTGAGACCTCCGCCAGTTTCAGATCTGAGGATGATAACACTCTAAAACCTTTGCAAACCTTTACGTTCTTTGTAAAATATGCAGAATCAATCATTTTACGGATGTAATGTTCTGTAAAATGCTCTTGTTAAGTAACATATCAATGAAGAAAGCACAGATGAAACTGGATACAAAAAATGCTAAAACTGTTCTATTTGGAAAGTCTGTGAATTTGCAATTTGTACCATCGAAACACTATTGTCTTCTTTAAATGAAGCACAGTATCTCCACTAAAGTAATCAAAAAGTGTTACTGACAAAGGGTAGACATGTAGAAAACAAAATTACATAAGCAATTTCCCAAACCATCCTCCAAGGTGTTAAAAGTTTTAGCAAAAGATTCAGGAATAAAGGGATGGGAAGCATGATAAGCTCATAGAAGCAAGAAGTGATAGATGTGAGTTTTAAAAGAAATACTGAAGGATAGCCACAAGGCTAACTGTAGGTCTGCCATTAGGAAGCTATTTCAATGAGGTACTAGCTAGGATTTCAAGGACGAGGTAAAGAAGAGAGAAAAAAAAACTGCATTTTATGTTAAATAGATTTGGCAAACAGATTTTATTAGTTGACAATAAATATATTGTAAGGATGAAAAAATAATTGTGGACACGATAATGGAAAAGAGATGGAGACAGATCTTGCACTAACAACAAAATTTTCCACTAAGAAAGGAGACCAATTTATGAACAATGGATTGAGATATCTGTTGGAATATGAACATTTTAATTATGCTTAAAGCCATTTTTGCAATGGGATGTGTGAAAGGAACCACACAGTAACATACAAAATAGTTCATAAAGCTTTGGCAGATCAGCCAAACTATAAATTATCATCTGCACTAATACAAGCTGTCCATGCTGAGGATTGTTATAGATGGTTGGAGGATATAGTCCATATCAGTTAGTTTTTTACTAAGAATACCAAAGTTCCATCAGTAACAAGAGATCAGCCCCCAGCTTAGGGAGGGCCTACAATTACTTTTATTTTCAAGAACATTTGAATGCGATGCACACAGGTCGAAAAGTTTTAATCAAAGGCAATCAAAGAATTCTGCGAACCTTAAGATACAAGATAAGGGAATTACAAAACTAGCCTCAATCAAAGAACATCACCACAAATGGGGATAAAGCTGAATTCAAAATTGGAAGTCAGACTCTGGGACCCTTAAGTACAGTGGATTGGAAATCAGGCAGAATGGATCAGGAGTCATTTGATCCATGCAATCTCATTTGGAAAATATTAGCCCCATAGCTATTTTTCAAAGTAGGGTCTCACAAAAAGATATTGGAGCTTCCAAAACTGAAATGGAGGAGTTGCAATGTCTAATCAGACAGCTGAATTGGCCAGGCACCAAAATAATACAGGTCTAAGTTCTGAAGTATTCAAGTTGATCACAACTATGAAAAATATCAACATTGAAAATACCAATTGAACAAATGAAACTTGGAAAAAAATTAAAGATGGAGCATTTTGTTTGGAAATTTCCATCATTAGGAAACACAAAGAACATGAAGCTTAGTTTTAATCATGCTTCAAATGCAAACTTCTGTGAGTAAGTTCATATGTTTTTTTATGACACAGAGGGACAAATGCTGCCCCATTGCTTGGGAAGTCTACACTATAACAGCTCTGCAGCTGGTCAAGGAAGAAATGCCCCATCCTACTGGCACTCGGAGGGCTGCCAAAGGCCATGTCTCTGCGTAGACGCAGACAGGAGATAAGTTTATGATATTGGCAATCAGGGATTTTGCTTATATGCACAGCTAGAAACAGAAATTGCATATAGGTATGTGGGATGGATTGGCCCTGCTTAGAAGGTGCAGCAGTGCTGCCACCCAAATAACCATGTGTCTGCTCTATTGACAGATTAGTGGCTGCCAGGGAGAGCAACACTCAGAGGGGGCAGCTAGAAAGGGCTACACATTTGCATGCCATCACCCTGCCCATTGATCCCTATGACTGAAAGGTATGGTGACAGTGAAATAGTGAGCATTCCAAGTGTCCCCTTCCACACAATGAGAACCGGCAGTGGCAGGAGATGTACTCCATCCCAGTGCTCTTTTTATTATACATACACATGACGTATTAACATTCGCCATATAGAAGGCATAATTTAAAATGTTCCTGATGCCAAGACCCAGGAATCTGGATGGGTAAATGAGAAGATGCCAAACAAGCTGAATGGAGTCATTTTAAATAGGTGCACAAATATAAATATCAGACAGTGGCAGGATAAGTTGAGAGTGTTTTTGAAAAAGCATGTGAGATTGATGGCATGATAGATAGAAAGTATAATCCACAAAAGTGTTATGGACCAGACCAAAGCCCCTCCAAATATATTAAAAATATAGCCTAGACCATAAAATTTTCTTATTTTAAAAAAGTAATTGTAAGGTGTTGCATTTCAGATGCAATTTGATTAGTCAAACTTGGATTTCATAAGCAAAACATTTTATTTTTACAGTACAGTTAAAATACAAACAAAATAAAGTAAAAGAAAAAAATTGACTTAACTGTATTGAAATGCTCAACAAAATAATATATAAAATGCTAATTAACTATTCCAATATAGTTACTTCCAATAAACATACCCTTGACAAAGGCAAGTTCAGCAAAATAGATTGCCTCACATGCAATTCTAGCAGCAGGAAGAGAACCCCAGCTTTTAGCTGTAACAGAGAGAGAGAGAGAGGAGTGAGAGCTTCCACATCCAGCTTCAAGACCTCAGCAACTGCTAAAAGCTAAAACTAAAAACCCTGGTGCTGTGGGAGCTTGACCACACCCATTCAGGCTGCTTCGATTGTTCTAACTTTAAAAAAAAACCCAAGGTCTTACTGCTGTCTTACTTTATTGGCTTTGAGCAGAATGCTCTCCACCTCTGTCTCAAATTTTCTTCATAAAATTAGAACAGGATAAAATACACTTCTTAAAGCCATCGTATCACCATAAAAGCAAGGAAATTATTCTAAAAAGTTTTATAGTCACTGGTTATGCATTTGTTGAAGTATCGTGTCTAATTGTGGAGACCACATTTTCAGAAACATTCTGATAATAGTCTATCAAAGGGCTTCAGAGATATCAACTGACCACAGAAGCTGAGATTGAGGAGGTAACAAGCAGATTTAATAGATGCTGTTGGAAATGAATTTGAAAATTACTTTCAATTAGGAAAATCATGAAAGTGACAATTTGCAGAGTTTGTGGAAACTGCAGGGGAACGCTATAAATTAAACAGCTCTTTCAAAGAGCCTTCGCAGCTATGATGGGCTGAATGTTCTCATTGTGCATTGCATTATTCTCTTTTTCTATATTTTAGAAACTAACATTTTATAATGAGGAGTCAGATCACTGTAGTTTTCCATTGTAATGATTGCATTCTAAACTGAGAGAACAGGTATGTTCAGTAACAGTGTGGACTCAGAATTAAGTAAATGGCTAGGAGGAAATTTCAGCAGAATGTACACATTATTCAGAAAAGTGAAAAACAAATACTATTGTACAACACTGGAGTAGAAATGAAACAGAATGCTGCTGCTTGGCTGGTCATCAAAAGTGGTCTGATTAAACAGTAATAAGAGATAACAAGGTGGTCTAGGCCCGAAACGTCAGCTTTCCTGCTCCTCTGATGCTGCTTGGCCTGCTGTGTTCATCCAGCTCTACACCTTGTTATCTCAGATTCTCCAGCATCTGCAGCTCCTACTATCTCTGATTAAACAGTACTTGGCCAGTTTGGATTTGACCTGCTTTTTGGGGACAGGACAAACCAGGGTAATTTTCCACAGTGCCAGGTAGATCCCAATGTTGTAGCTGTACTGGAATAGCTTAGCTATGTATGCATGTTGAGTTCTTGTACACAAGTCTTCAATGACTTTAGACAGCATGCTGTCTAAAGTCAAAGTTTTCAACTGTTTCTTCATAATCACATGGAGTGAATCAAAGTGGCTAAAAGCTGACATCTGTCAAGCTGGAAGCATCAGGAGGAGTTGAAGTGGATTATCAACTCAGCACAAATGGCTGAAGTTGGTTCTACATGATCCACCCTTGTTTATTGCACTCGCACTGGAAACTCCTTCAGAATATTAATGTCAAGATGTCAACTCTGGATCTCTCTCCGCAGATGCTGCCAGACCTGCTGAAGTTCTCCGGCACATACTTTTTTTTCAAATCTCCAGCATCTGCGGAACTTTGCCTTTCCTGCAAAGTCCTTTATAAGGTGAACCCACCTACCTCCTCCAATTAAATCTGCTGGAAGAGACCAGTGTAGTCTGGGCAGGCCAGCAGGCCCACTTAGTCTTCCAGACAAATAATGTAAGTGTCTAAATACAAGCACACACTACATATTAATAGGACTTCTCATGAGCTGTTTGACAGGGACACACACAGTCTTCAACCCTAACACTGTAGGCATTTAATTGCAAGAAAGTGGACTGTGTATGAATGAGACTTCTTGTGAAGAGATCGACAGGGAGTGCATTCACGCTAAACATTTCCAACAAAAGAAAGGGCTTATTTCTGAAGGAGCCGAGTGAGTGTAAATGCTTATACTGACTGGAGCTTGGAGGAAGCAGTATAAACCTGCCAGGCTTATATAGTTCAGATTATGAACATAAGTGTTACCTATTTTCTGGCTACCAAGATCACATCCGTAAATTTATTTCCAGTAGGCTGGGGTATTAGTAGAAAACTGCTCCCCAACCACGAAGATCAGAAAACTCAGTCATCTGAAAAGCTCGGAGAACTTCACAACAAAACTTTATCCCACTTTTAGGAAACAGAAATTTTGACTCCCTATAATTGTGTTTCTCCTATCCACCTTTCCAATGGCTGCAAGAGGGCCATGAAAATTCTATCCACTATCCTGGAAAACCATCAGATATACGTTTCACATAGCAGTCATTGAGATGAGCCGGCATCATGAAGTTGGTATGTTGAGTGCTTCAAGAACAGCAGGTACTTGTTTTCAAATCCTATAATATTGTGCGACCAGAGTTTACTTATTTTCTGCTTTGTCTCGTTTGAGCCTAATTTTCTTGGGATGACCCATAGTGTATCACACCAAATGCAGTCTTTAAATAATGCAGCATGCAGAAGCTGTCTGTTTGTGACTGATAACAGAAGTGTACTGAGGCTGAATAATAAAAGTTCATGTCATGTAAATGAATGCAAACAAACAGCATGAAACCAACAGTAAATTTTGAGCTGACAGTAATTGTTTTAAATTGTTTTGCACCATGTTGGGGTTTTCTGCTCACATAATCAAGGCCTTATTATCTTGTAATGGTATACTGTGAAAACATTTGCTGTGCGAGACTGCAAAAGCAGAGATTATTAGCAGATTTTTATGCTTTGCCTGCAACAGTTAGCCAGCTGTCATTCCTTTGATGAATTACTCAACTTAAAACATTGCACAAGGAATAACCGAATCATGAAGAAATTGGAAATTAGTCATTTTTTTTCAAGGCACTCAATCTGATAGTGGGGTGTAATGTGCTTCCCAGGCTAAAAGACTGTGGGTTTAAGTCCTGTGTGGGGAGACTGAGTTGATGCCTGCAGTTACCCTTACGTTGGATTAAGAGCATCGTATTTCTCACAGTGCAAACTGTTAAACCAAAGTCATACTCCTTGTACTAATGAATGGTGAGGATTCCTATAGCTTGTGTAACATGCAGGAGCAAGCAGCACTTACGATTTGGCTAATATTAACCATGAGGCTTCTTCAGCATTCTATTTAAATAAGATGAAGGATCTCACCAGCTGATCTTTGTTGAAGTATCTTCAAATAAATTACCTAAAAAAAATGTCAACGAATATTTAGTTGAAAACTTTGAGGAATATTTCCTTTGAAATTGAAACATTGCAATTTTGGTCAAAGAAGGATATTGCTTTTTCCGTGATATATTGAATGTCTAATGTATATGTCTCAAGCAATAATAATGAATATAATTTCCATCCCTTGTTTTTTGAATTATGTTTGCAAAACACCTCAACTGTATTCGTTGGTAATGACAATTTTGACTTCTTTCCTCTCCTTAACAGAATGAAAAGCAACAGTATGCTGGAGTTGACAGGTGCACCCTTCAAAGGCAATAATACTCATGTCAACCCTTTGTACGTCAACAATTGATAACATAGAACCCCTACAATGTGGAAACAGGTCCGTCGGCCCAACAAGTCCACACTGACCCTCAGAGCATTCCACCCAGATCCATCCCCCCATAATCCACCTAACCTACACATCCCTGAACACTACAGGCAATTGAGCATGGCCAATCCACATAGTCTGCACATCTTTGGACTGTTGGAGGAAACTGGAGCACCCAGAGGAAATCCATGCAGACACGGGGAGAATGTGCAAACTCCACACAGACAGTCGCCCGAGGGTGGAATCGAACCCGGGTCCTGGCGCTGTGATGCAGCAGTGCTAACCACTGAGCCACTGTGCCACCCCTTCTCAATTTACCAATGTGGAATCCAATTAGTATCACTTTGCATTTCCTGGCACCCCCCAAAAAAATGGCATGCTGTATTCCATAATGACGGTGTATCCCCTAGGAAGCACTGACCATCATTCATTTTGCAGTAAAATGACCATGAAACAGATCAGTAAATTCTGCCATGATCACTTTGCCAAATGCTGCTCAAAGTTTGCTTAAAGTATCCATTCAGATGGAAGTAAAATACTTGCATCTGTTGCCCACAGGCAACAAGATATTTAAAGAAAAGCAAGTCTATAACAAACATGAGCCAAATTTGCATCGGTGAGTACTGGTTGGTGTACAAGCTGTACCTGCTTGAAATAATCACCCAAGGAATGTTACATTCCCAAGAGAACCCAAACCCTGTCGCAAGAGAACTTGGAAGAAGAACTTTTTCTGAGTTGCAACTGAGAACAGTGCAACAAAGTAAAATTAAATTCTTCCAATGACAATGCTGGAAAAAAACTTGATATCATTTTCTTGATTCAAGTTGGCCGAAAGCTTTGAGATGTGAGGTTGACTTGAATTAAGCTGTTATCAAAAATTGATTGCATTCACAAATGCTGCAGTCCTCAAGTGCAAAAAATTTTATTATGGAACCCCAATGTATGGCAAGTGATGGAATTTCTACAAGAATAAAAATCAAGCAGTTTAATCTTACAGGATTTAAATGCGCCGGAGTTGAATGATGGCAGTTTTGTTCTGCGCCATGCTATGTGAATTTGTAGAGCCAGTCAGATTCCATTGTTCCCCTTTATTTGAAACAAAGCAATTCCTTCCTGTAAGTATTTCACAGCAGCAGTTAAAAGGACTAAGATGCTAATAGCTCGTCACTATTGGGTACAATAGAGACTATATTTATTTTACTGTTTTTAAACATAATTAGTAATCACTATTCAATTGCAATTTAGTTGATTTGGAAACATTGATATGACACATGTAAATACTAGACATTTCATAAGACAAGTGGGTCAATTCAATGAATAGAGGTAATAACACTGGAATTTCATAATTCTTATTAATTATTTGAAGTTACTGACGGGTGTCAATGTATATCACATCAAATGCATGTCCACAATTGTCTTCAGTACATATATTGGAGCAGTTGCTAAGTCAGATCTCAGGATTTAAATGAATCATCTCAGATTGTGCAAATATCTCTTCCCTCTTCCCTCTTCCCTCTCATCGCTCCATCACCCACTACCCCTCCTTGGTTTTATTTATCATTTGATAAATGAAGTTATCGTGATGAATAGTAGATAACTCAAAGAGCCTAAACTGAAGTGTGACAGCAAAGAGAAGGCAATAATTTACCTGTTTTACAGGCGTCTCGGAACACAGACTAGAATAGAAGTAAAATTTAAAACAACAGTACTTTCCAGTAAAAGACCACAAGATGACAGTATTACTGTCCACATAAGTCCAGTGTGATCAACGCTACAAACTGTCCAGCCTCTTTATAAATAGGGATAACCAAAGAAACTTGTTGAAAATTTGTGCTAAAAGCAGCCTCTAAATGATGTGAGCGAAGAAGAGTCAGCTGAGAAAATATGGCAACATTGAAATAAAAGATTCCTAATGGAACAAAAATCCAATTTTCCACCTAGTTTTGGAAGGGCAAATTGAGAATCTCACTAGTGAGGGCAAGAGGCCTATTTGTGTGCCTTTAAATCTCATTATGACGTATTCTCACCTCATTTACAAGCAGTTTGGTATTCTCCACAGAATAGGGAGAAACTAGATGGCAACAATTCCTGACATGTCAGTCAAAACAGATACCTGGTAACTCCAGATCACTTTTTGCTACTCCTGGCCTCCAGCTTTACAAGCAGCACCTAACAAAGCAAATCCCTGAGCTTTGAATCAGAGATAGTAGGTACTGCAGATGCTGGAGAATCCGAGACAACAAGGTGCAGAGCTGGATGAACACAGCAGGCCAAGCAGCATCATAGGAGCAGAAAGGCTGA